>NC_054550.1:5310856-5415856 GCF_017654505.1 Polyodon spathula | reverse complement strand
AATATATATATATATATATATATATATATATATATATATATATATATATATATATATATATATATATATATATATATATATAAGCAGTAGGGGTCTCACAAGAAAGTAAACAGGCTCTTGTGTTTTTGCCGGTTGACTGGGGGGGTATAAAAAATAAATGGCATGATTTGACAGCGGTACTGAAAAACTGCTAGGACTTGTCAAAACAAAACAAAAAAAAGAATACAATCTAAAATATAAATGTTTAAAAAGTATAACTAAGCCAAGGCATGTATCATACCAACATTGTATGTTTTTAAAAAAATTCACAGCTGCTCACAATTACTCATTAATGTATTTTTAGTGAATGCATGTTTGGGCTTCCGTGTGTTTATAATGATTTTGTCTTCAGGGTGATCAACCTTTTAACACACCTAGGCACCCAAGTTACCTCTAACGATTCCAACAAAAAATTCTAATGCCCTCATGGCCACAGCTATCTAGGAGGACACCCAGGTCGTGTCCTCGGTTTTTTGGAGGTTTTTCTTTTTTTGATGCTCATGTAAAAATTCTGGTAACGCACAAAAGACTCCTTAATTTTCTCTGTTGTTTTGCTGCGTAACATAGATTTGGAGGTTGACTAGCAAATGCCAAGTAGCTCTGGCCCTGTATGTTTGTACATTCGCATATGGTCAAGCCCAGAAAAACGTACTTCATCATCTCAATATGGTATCAAACTTTCTGAAACACTAATTCTTTAGTGCAGGATGCCCCCTATAGCCTGGAGGTCGCCGGTTTGGGTCCAGGCTATTC
The DNA here is from genome assembly GCF_017654505.1 of Polyodon spathula. Classification (NCBI taxonomy): domain Eukaryota; kingdom Metazoa; phylum Chordata; class Actinopteri; order Acipenseriformes; family Polyodontidae; genus Polyodon; species Polyodon spathula. The sequence goes on along the minus strand of NC_054550.1, from coordinate 5,415,064 downwards.
TACTGCCGACCGTGGATGGGAGTTCCTAGGGGGTGGCGCACAACTGGCAGAGCGCCGCCCGGGGTGGAGAGGGCTTCAGTCAGCCAGGGTGTCCTCCGCTCATCACGCACCAGCGACCCCTGTAGACGGGCCGGGCACCAGCGGGCCTGCCTGTAAGTTACTCAGAGCTGTGTGGTCCTCTGACACTGTATCTCCGAGGTGGCTGGATGGCGGGCCAGCAGGGTGAAAAGAACCAGACGGCTGACATCACCTGTTTCGGAGAATGCATGTGTCTGTCATTGTCTCTCCCGAGTCAGTGAGGGGGTGTCAGCGGTGAGCCAGGTTGAAATAATAAACTAATTGGGCTTTCCAAATTGGGGAGAAAATGAAAAAAAATAAAATGGTCTATTCCAGAATTTAAACAACAAACATTTTATATATATATATATATATATATATATATATATATATATATATATATATATATATATACACACACACACACACACACACATATATATATATATATATATATATATATATATATACACACACGTATATATATATACGTATATATATATATATATATATATATATATATATATATATATATATATATATATATATATATATATAGATAGATAGATAGATAGATATAGATATAGATATATAGACACACACACGTAAAATTAAAAGACAAAACTGTCCATCATCGAACATTGCTTGTTTTCAAATCAGCCTGAATGCACACAACCACCTTTTCAAGTTTAAAAATACACTCGGACAGGTGTCTCAGTGTCGTGTTGACTCAGAGTTGATGACCAGAGCTGGTGGGAGGATGGGCCTTGCTTTCTTAGCAGGTATCGTTTTGTTAAGGCCACGCTAACTGCAGGAGATCATGTGACCCAGGCCAAATAAACAGCATCTGGGGATTTTCAATTACAGCCCTTCACCCAGCATGCCTGCACTGTAATCTCTACCAGATGAGGCTAGGGCCTCGCTATTTTCAATAATTCACACACTGTGTACACATAACATGACAATAAGGGCATTCATGCAGACGCCTGATTCGTAGATCAAAGCCCCCAAACAGCCAGCTGTAAGCATGCTTACTGCTGAATAATTCATTCTTTTCACAAGCTTGAAAAAAAACGCTCAGCAGGACTTGGCAAGCTTGCTTTCTTTCTTGTGTGGTGTGCAAAACAACATTTTGAAAAAGAGGCAGTCAACTTTAAGGACCAGAAATCCCCGCCCTTTCCAAAAAAAAAAAAAAAATAGATCCCCTCCTCTCTCCTCTACAATAAGGACCTGCCTTGTGTCTCATAGAAATCAGCTGTAAGTAGGTTCATTTCCTGGAAGAACTGCAGCATTTTGCATGGCATCAAAACATTTAAACATTGATCATTTTCAATTGCAGACTGGATCGCTCCAATTAAGCCCTCTTGTAATTGTAACGCTATGCACATAAAATGAATATTGAACCCCCTCCCCCAAACAATCAGGCACCCCTTCAACAAGGTAGTTCTAAACAAATCCCAGGTGGCCTTTCTATTGCCTGTCAAAGTGCGTGTCAAGACTGGCTTTTCCAAAAAAAAAAAAAAAAAAAAAAAAAAAAAAAAAAAAAAAAAAAAAAACAGAAATCGACATTCAGCAACAAACATTTCATAATTCATAATAAAAGAAATGGCTATTTCTATTATAATAACAGATCTATAGTTAAGTCAAGAATGGCCTACCACTACCTCTACTGGCAATAAAAAGAAATCTAAAAGTCACCCTTAACTATTAGAGATGCGTGATCTGAAACAGGGTTGTTAATCTTGTTCACAAGAACTATGATCAATGATAAAACAATGCCCTTAAGATGTTTATACTTCTGCTAGTGACCCTTTCAACCTCTTTTAATAGCCCTGCTGTCTGGGGGCACACCTAAATTGTAGCACCTCTTGCAAACAGTGGGTAGGATACTAACAGCTTTGAGATTCCCCATGCTGATATCCACCCAGAGGCTGGGCAAAGTGTAAAACCTCCACCCATATTACCCCCACCTGCATCAGAGTTAATGACAACCTATCTGGCCATGCAGGAACGGTGACTCGTAGGCGTTGGAAGCAGTGGGTCATTTTCATTTTTATTCATTTTATTTTTTTACAATATACAGAATTACACAGTCAAATCAAACCCATTTTAAGCATTAGCTCATCCAAGTTTATGTTCAATTTTACAAGTTTCAACAGGAAGCTTATCTAACCCTCTGAATTTATCCTGGACCTTTGTGGTTTGGTTTCAAACCATCATACTAACCTATTCACTTCTCCAACAGCATAAAACTATTTGCTCTGCTCTGATTAAATTCTGGTCTCGGACGAAAAACTGTTTTAACTCTTCAGTATTAAAAAGGTTCCCCTGTTGCCAGTCAAAGCAGCAGGGAAAGGATTAGATATTTATGACCTGACCCCCATAGTAGTCACATGCTGCTTGGCAGCTGTGAGACCATGTATTTCTTCCACTCTTTTTTCTGCCATTAAGAATAGCTTCCTCTGAATCTCAATGACCCCAATAGGACCTAAAGCATATCAATTGCACTCAAACTGGCTGCCTACAAAGAACCTGCAGCACTGCTTTCCCCAGATTGTCCTGCAGCAGCCGATTTTTCATTCAGTAACAAATCCAATTTAGTAGTTACACTAGGCTTCAGCAACACAGAAAACAAGGACGTGGTGCTAGTGCCACCCACTTATTCAGTAGAGATTGACAGGGAGACGAGAATAAAAGAAACGGTTCTAAAGACCTGTAGATATACTCATGCCATGTTAACCTGAATTACTGCACGCATGCGCTAAATCTGGACAGCTTTACAACAGTTGCATGTCTTCCTCATTACAGATTGGCTTGCTCATTGTATTCGGAGCTATAAACACCAGCGTGCTATGAAATGCATTTAATTGTATAGTTTTTATGCTGGTGTCACCAGGACATTTCAGATAGGAGCTGTTCAATCTCATTGCGCCTAATTTAATAAATAATATCTTTCATATCATAATAATACTCCGGTTTAGAATTAACAAAAACAGACAGGTGGTAGTGGAGTGACTCAACGCACTCCTTGTGCACTTGTGGTCTGACCGACTGCTTGAGATGCCAGGGAGTCTAAAATCTCATTCCTGCCAGTAGGACCGGGATGTGATCTGACCGGATCAGGGCTGCGACAGCAATGCTTGATCTCAAGCAACAAATGGTCGCTCCTTTCTTGGCGTCGGCCATTTCCCAGAGACACGATGATGGATTGCCAGTTTTAGTTTATTACTTGCTGCCTATCCCAACATGCCTTGCAGCCGCTGACAGGCGATGGCCAGACAAGGCTTGTGGTCTCTTGTCCCGGTGGGTGTCACTGTGTCAAAGATCTTGGATCTACATACTGTTGCCTTTGTCAACGGCATCTTTTCCTTTGTTACAGTAGAGTCATGGTAGCTACAGGCTGCCATTGCAGAGAGTTTACTAACCAACAAGGGGCGTTGGTTTTGTTTAAAATGTTCTCTTGCCTATAGCAGCAGTTTTAACAACCCAAATTTTGTCAAATCTGGTCCCACGGTCCACCATAATGTAAACTGACTGCACGGAGTTCTGTCTGGCGTATTTTCAAATTGCACAATATTCACACACGCAAGGTTCACTTCATGTGGCTTTTCTGTTTATTCTCTTTCTGCTTTGATTTTAATAGCAGAGTAAAGTCATTTTCAAGAGCAGTATATTTCTAAAGAAGCCTATCATTGATTCTTATTTGGGCATAATCTGTTGGTGCCATTTGTCACAACAAAAAGGAATCACAATTATATAAATTTACCCAAAATGATTGAGCATAATTAAAATGCAAGATGCCTGCATTCAATTTCAGTGTAATTATACTTTGTTTTTTGCTCCAATTGCATATTCTAAAAACTGTTACACTACCAATGTATGAGGTTACAGTTCAAGTATTTTATTAAAATCAGACATACCTCAAACGTTCTTTGCTACATACTGTAACTGCAGGACATGTTTTTGAAGTTATTGCAATAAGTGTCACCTTATTACTTTCCTAAAGATCTTTGCAAAGAAATGTGCAGCAAAACAGTTCTGCTGAAGCTGGTCCTTAACAGCTATATAAACATGTTTGACAATTAAAAGACTGCAGCTGCATTTTATTGTTAACAAAACACACACACACACACACAATCTACTTACACTTTTAAGAACCTTTCATTTACTGTTTTCTCTAAGCAACTGCAAATTTAACCCTTTCTTCTGAACTGCAACCAATAACAATAAAAAGGCCTAAATTAGTCACCCGGAAATTTACCCAAATCCTTCCTGTGCACTTTTATACAGCAACTTGAGGATTAAAAAAAAAAAAAAGTGTTTCAACAGAAACTCATTAGAGCTGGCTGCTAAACCGCACATTCATGTCCTTTTCTAAACACTTTAAATCTGTTAAAAGCTTGCTCTTGGAACGGTGTTGATCTCTCACGTGCCGTTCAAATGTCCAGGTAGTATTTCTATACAACCCTACGGTTTTTGTCTGATGCGGCTATATTTACATAGCAACAGCAGGCTTAATCCTTTCCATTCTTTTTCCACTCCCAGAATCCAATAGCTTAGGCCCCTGGAAGAGAGTCTGCTTTACACACAAATCGTCCGAAGGCATGGACAATAGACTGGCTGTCCAGTCATGTGTGATGGATGACTCAAGGGTCTGAACCTCAGATTTGCATTACAATAGACAGAATCAACAATATGGAGCTTTTCATTTGGAGGTCCCCGGTTCTGCCTATGCCCTGAGGAAGCAGAAAACCTTCTACTTAAAGGAATAATGCTGGGCTTGAAACGCAGATGCCCAAGGCTTAAAACACTGTAAACAAAACCTTAAACGTTTAGCAGGAAAGGAAGGAGTCAACTGTTGAAATGCTGGTAGAAATCTTGATTCTAAAAATGTTAACATAGAGAAACAGTTTTTTTTTTTTTTTAAATGGAGAAAGCGTACATTGTAAGTATATCTTTAAAATCCCAGCAGTCTATATTCAGGAGTTCTTCACTTGTAAGGTCACAAACTCACTAACATCCAAAAACCATTACTAAGATGTACTGTCATAAGAACTTATTAATTTTACTGTAATGTGTTACTGAGTTGACTGCTTTAAAACAATTAACTCTAAGCCTTGTGTAATTCATAAAATCAGATTTAATACCACACTTGCATTTAACACTGTATTTACTGGATTATTAAACAACTCTTATTTTAATATTTTAAACCTGTAGTGCAAATGATGAGAAGCACCCTTTTCATACATTAAAGATCAGCATCTTTCATCAGAGATTCATTTCAAAATACCTCCTCCAAAAGAGGGTGCTTTAATCTGATTGTATCTCCTCAGACTATAGAAGTCTTCCTACGAAGGTGTTGTAGCCCTGAGGTGGTAATTAAGGCTAAACAAAGCACAGTGAAGCTCCCTGCGAGAGAAAAAAAGGTCCACAATCCCACATCTGACTCAGTCCACCAGCTGGCTATTGAAGGCCATTTAAATCCCTATAGTGTGGCCCCTTGGATTTGAAAAGAAAGTCTAAAGGAGGGCATCAAGGCCAAAGTCAGAAAGTCTGCAGGCTGTTCCTTGGTGCAAGATGATTGGACGGTCTTGTTGTCATAACAGCACACACCCAGTGTTTTTAGATGGTGATAGATCAAAACTATGGGTCTTCCACTAGCACAGGTTGTTGGCACTGCTACCCCCTATGACCTCTACACTTTCCTTTAGCTTCAGTTCCTCCAGATGAATTCCAGAGAGCATTCTGAGGCATATGTACTACTCCACAGTATCCACTGTCCTGCTGTGTTTCTCGAACCCGTTTACCCACAAACACAGTTCCTGTGAACTCCCGCCAAAAGAAAAACAATCTTGAGATGTAAACGGCTAATATTCATGCATGTACATATGAAATAAATTGTGGCTGTATTAGTAGAAAATCATTTGTGTTGCACTTAGATTCTGTAAAATAAACTAGGAAAAGCATATTGTGAGTTCTCTTTAAAACATGTCCCATAAATATTACTGAAAAAACACACACACACACACACACACACACACACACACACACACACGTACATTTGTGATCGTTAATCTTGAATTTGAATAATTCTGGGCTAGAGAGCTACTGGAAAATTAGTCTGATCATAATGATGACTGCAGGTCTTGGCCTTGTCCCTAATGAACATCAGTATGAATTACAAAACCACAAACCACACTAAACTGGCACTGATTTGGCAAAAAGAAACAGCCATTTCAATTGTTGAAAATTAAATGCATTTAATTATTTAAACTACTCTATTTTACAGTTAACGCTGGCCCTTATTTGGCCACTAACAAACATATATTGTATTACACAAGTGTTTTCGTTCCAATTACAACCTGAGGGCCTAGAATTTCTAATCTGTATAAAGTTACCAGTATATGTTACTGAAGGGCAGAAGTTGATCCAAAAATAAAAGTTTATTTCTCTACTTGAGAACTCCCATTTTTATACCATGCACATATCAAACAAAATGTTTCTGTATAAAATTAAAAACGTATACTTTGCTTAATAATATTGCAAACACACACACGGCCCCAGCATATCTATGTGTCTAACAATAGAGGGCAATACAGTATGAAACTAGGACGTACTATATGAACTGAAGTGTAGTATTTTGTTGGTTCTCCGTTTTCATATAAATAAATAAATAAATAAATAAATATAGATAAAATAGACAAATGTACTAAGATTAATACCCAGGATCCTGTGTATTAGTGAAATTGCCCAGAAGAGACGAGCAAGTACCAGCTCTGCCGTCATGTCGATGGCTTCGGCCGAGTGTGTTTATGCGTTCTGTTCCCAAGGAGACGGCTGAGTGACACTGATGAGGGGGCGTTGCTCACAACTTGCCTCTGCGTGAGCCGACTCAGGGTCAGATGTGCTCACAGTTAAGCAAAACACAGACCAAAGCCATCGCAAAGCCAAACTCTGAAAGAGGCCATTTTTATCCTAGAAGCTAAGCCGGCTTGAAGCCAGCTTAAAAGCAGCTAGTGTAAATGTTAGAAGCTACCATCACACAACAAACACCTATTGATTAATAGAAGTTGGTTTTCAATGCCTGAAGCCTTCGTATGTTCCTCTCTTTGCAAACTTGAAAGGAGATACCCAGGTGTTTTTGCACCTGTTTGCACTCCCCTTTGAACTGCTGCTTTTATTACATACAGACACAAGCACCGTGTCTGTTTTTTCACCTGTAAGAAATCTGCAGAAGCAGACTACCTGTAATCAGTGAACTTGTATCTGCTGTATGAGATGTCTTATACTGTAGTACAGTCATGCAAAGTGAATATTTCTAAACATTGATAGGTAGGCTTGCTATTCTTTTTTTTTTTTTTTTTTTGCAACTGAGAAACGTCTCATTTAGCAAAACCCCTTTATCATATTCAACATGCAACAAAACCATGGTTACCAACATTCTAGCTGAAATAACAATTGGTCACGGCAGAGCTATACCTCGTATTGATAAAGATCCTACACAAAATTTAAAAATGGTCTCAAATAAGCCGTCGAAAATGCAATGTAAAAGTGTATTACACAGACTTTTATAGCACAGATTTACTAGTAAAACTATGCACAGAATTAAACATTAACCAGAACTAATTTGCACTTATCAGTGGGAGTCTGAGCTCCCCCTCTCCTGCTTCAGCACAGCTGGACTCAGAGTCACTGTTAGGCGAGGCAGACGGGCCTGCTTCATCCTGCCACAGAGACTTCAGCCGTAGGTCAGGGTATTGTGCACAATCTTCCAAGTGTTTTCCACTTGTGCCCCATTTTCAAATCAAAACTAGTAACTGTCACCGTATACCTACAGCAAAAGCCTACCTACACCTTAACCCACTAATTTCAAAAGCAGGCACTTTGAATGACAGGCGTTGTAGCTGGTGCACAGTCGGTGCAGGTTTGATGATTGACAGTCATTTAAAAACGAATGAGAGCACTGCAGCGCTGCTTCAGTCAACGAGATCTGTCGGAACAAGATGAAACTACATTAGCGCCTAGCTGACTGACAGCGACCGCTAGCCATTCAGAGCAGAACGGAAACGAAGACAGACAGCAAGTATAAAAACTACACAGGCTAGAGATGATTTCTAAATTATAATTTTGGTAAGAAAAATAAATTAAATAGCGAGTGGTTTTACTGATGTTTATCCTATATAAATTTATTTCAGTCAAACTCACTTTTTGGGAACATTTAAACGAGCTCTACCGATTAAAATCGAAAAGCGGCCATCCTGCTTACAATTTGTTGATTCCAGATGCAATTCATTTGATTGGAACCCACTTGGTATGGTGCAATACCAATGCTATTAAATAAGGGCTTCCTTATACAGTAAAACCTTGTTATGCTGCCTCTTAAAAAGGAATACATGTGGTTTTATGCTAATCCATTTTGAAAAAAATACATAGAATAAACACTACAGCATGTACCCAGACCTCTCTAAATATGTTTTCTATTTACCTGCGTCAGCCTGCATACAGAACGTACAGTTAAATAACTTCTCATTTTAATCTTTAACCCTATTTAGCCATCACATCTAACAGTAGCAGGCACCTCTCTAGTTCTGTCTGTTCCACAAATGTGCCACTGGTTTTACTTGAGCAGAGGAATTAAACTGGTCAGCTTATAATGTATTTATTATGACTTCAGTAATAATCCTTCAGAGTAAAACTGAAAAAGAGTTGCGGCTTGACCTTTAAAAACAGTAGTGTTGGCACAAATAAACCAGATAAGAAGGATAAAATAAACTGGTACTAAACTGGTTCATTACTGTCCAAGCAACATATCAGGGTCTATCAATCTAAATCTAAAAGATGTGCTACAAAACATTCACCAGTAAAGAGCCATCCGTCTTGCCAGTATGTACTAGCACCAATTTGGCTTACTGTTGGCAATAAAAGAAAACCACTAGATTTGCACAGCATGTCTTACTTGTTGATTATTCTCGACACACAGTTCCAGCATGATTGAAGGCTTTGTCAATTTGCAGTTCAAATTGCATTTACTTCCTTGACGAGAGGCTGTACTTGACGAGAGGCTAATATGGCCGGCTCCACCTGGTCGATTCTAATTTGGCCACTGGGGACCAATTAATATTGTTCAGCATAGATAGCCTGAATCACTCTATCAATTAGGTAAGACTAACTATGTCATCACATATATTACTGGTGAGCAAAGTCTATCGGGCTGGAATATGTCTTGCAGGAGAGTGGGATCAAATGAATCAGCATTGACTCAGACAACTGCTAGAATAATTTCAGGAGGACGAGAAGACAAATGCAGTAGTTATTATGAGTCCTCCGAGGAATTACAAGCAAGCAGTTGTAATGTGCTAAGACTGTGCTGGCAGGTGCCCCGGCTTTGCTAGTCAGATACAGGGTTAAATCAATACTTGTAGTTTTCTCAGAATCAATCTAGTATCAGGAGCATGAAGAAAGCATGTTAGCAATGGTCAGAACGTGCAAATGAAAAGTCAAACCTGACAGTATTCTTTTGTTTTTTACGTGAAAAGGAACCAAAGAGGTCCATCTCTTGATCTAACTGGGGAAGGGGGGGGGGGGGGGGTGTACACTGCAAACCCCCCCCCCCTTCACTGTTTCCATTAATCTGGCTTCAGTTCACTGGAAAACAATCCCCTACAGTACAATATCTTTGGTTTGACAATAAGGTCAACTTGCCTCAGTCCTCTGAAGACTCCTGTTAAGCATACAAAAAAAATATTTCTTTTTTAATAACTAGTGTGCCAGAAATAATCTCAATGCGAATAAACCAAGCAAGCTACAACACAGTACTGTAGATGTTTTCCATTAAGACAAAAATCAGATATTTAAAACCAGCTATCTTATTTTTGGGGGGGTATTAAACTGTTTTTATAGACTAGGCGACCAAAACCATTCAACATTTAACCAATGCAAAAGCAAGTTAATCGTTTCTGATTGTGAATGCTGAAAATTTTGAATGCTGCATCGTTAAGATGCTACAGTCAGTTGGATACCACATTTAAATAGTGCAAGGGCCAATCAAAACTGATGCAACCTGAAACCAGCCCACGCATTGCTCAAGAGAAATCTGCAGCCTGTTTCACTCCGACACACCCTAATAACTCCTTTAAAGATCAGAATAGAGCGCCAACAGTACATTTAAAGAAGCCTGCACTTTTTTTTGTTAATATTGACATCATGAAGTGCATCGTGTTTTAAATGAAGAAAGTAATATAACTGGTTGGTTTTACATTGCATCATCTTTGTAATAACCACCCAGGCTGGAGTTGCCCATCTAGACAAGACACGTGGCATGTAAGCCGGCACCTCTGTTGCACTTTCAAAGAAATGTCAAAAAACTAAAAAAAGAAAAACGCATTAATGCATGGTTTGTTCACTATGCTACAGCAGGTTCAGGTGGGAAAATTCATTATCCTGCAAAACAGGAAGAAATCATCCGTTTCCTCTCTGGCTCAGTGCAATATACATTTTCACTGCAAGTGTGTGTGCACAGCTTTACAAATGCATAATGTTACAGCTGTTTCTAAACGCCCAAGTAAATCAGGGATTAGCCTAGCTGCAGTCTTGGAAAACTGGTGCACCTGAAGAAGATTTCTATTTTTTTTGTAAACAGGATTACGCTTAAAACATATAAAATGCATTTATTTGGCTGGTATACACAGACCCCCTTCCCAGGTAGAGTTTCTACCTTTTTTAATAAAATAATAATAATTTAAAAAGTTTAGAAGCTATTTTTATCTCTTCAGTTGGAATGCAAAAGATATATTTTAATTAACAAACATGATTAAAATGGTAAAATATAAATGTTAACATGTTGTCACATTAGGGAAATATTTTAAATATATACAGAAATGTCACTGTGTACTGTTTTTCAAAGTTTAGCCATTACTCATGACAGTAATTTAATTTGTAATTTTTTGTTTAGCAAGACACGAATCAAAAGCAATGCACAACAATCTTTAAAACTACAGCAACTGAATTATCATTGCTTGTATCAACCAAATACATTTTTCTACACTAACAGACAAAAAAAGGCATTCAGATCTATGCTAATTAAAATGGTATTACGCACAAACATTAGAAAAATATGTTGCTTTAGCCTGCGGGGAAAAAGCAATTATCTAGTTAAGGGCAGTCATGAGTCAGCTTCAACAAAGCAATGCCTTTCAGTGAAAACTCCAATTAAATCATATTTCTTTAACATGACAGTTCAACACAAGGAGATGCAACCTCTGAACTCATGACCTCTGACTCTTGATAACCAAACCCCACCCATGTAACTCCTCAGGAGTTTCATCTTTGACTTTACATGCCCAGCTAGAAAGGCCTCCGACTCAAGTACCCTGGCTAAATCCTGGAAATCTATTCAGAATCAGACCTTAAAAGGAAGCTTTCCTGCTTGGTTTACAAACCTTTCCAGACCCTGGCATCAGTGGCAGGTTCGCCGAGCCGAAGTATCTTTGGTGTCTTGCGAGAGAGCTCTCCTTTCACATGTGTGAAAAGCAATACTGGGCAACAGCCACAGAATATTTGTAAACAATGTTTAATCACACAGGTGCAATGGACACATGGTCCTGGTTGTTTGCAATGAATATTTGTCTAACAGTCAATTCTTAACACAGCACAAAGAGTGGAATGATGGGTTTTTTTTGCATTACAGCTGGCCCAGTAATATTATGCAGACAACATAGATCAAATGATCTCATCTATTCAAGACAGATTTCAGTTCCGAAACAACATGCAGGACAGCCCATTATTATAAAGTACATTTTTCTTAGTCCATCAAACCCTTCAAATGTATTTTAAAAGGAGAATTGTATCTTGAAGTACTTCCCTACTTTACAGTCTCGGCTTCCAGGACATAAAAGCTTTTGCTGAAACAGATGTGTAATTTTTCTTAAAACCAGGTGCAAAGATACAGCTACACTGTCAACGTTGGGCATTGTTCAAGTTAACAACACCATGAAACAAAGAAAAACACCTCAAGGTTTTTTTTTTTTTTTTTTTTTTTTTTTTTTTTTTTAAAGTACATCAACAGGTTCCTTTGAGCCCTAGGCCTTTTTTTCTTCCATTTCGTTAGGCAAGGGGCGATGCTGTTTAACTTCACACAGACAGCAGCTTTGTTTGTGGCTTTTATACAGTGACTGGGTCAGAAATATCTAAAATCGAAGTAAACAAGGCCTTACTGTGTATAATAAAACAATAATCCGACATAACTCTGATCTATCACTATTTAGTGTGTTTGGCTGGCTCCTTGACATATTTATGTAGGAGGACTGCATATTAAAACTCAAAAGAAAACTAGAATCTCTGGTATAGTGTGTGTGCATTGCTGATCTTCTAAATCTGAGTAAAACCAGAGTACAAGCCCAAACATGTGGTGTTGCTGACTACACAGTGCCAGAGGAAGGATTTTAAATTGTCTTCAGCATCTCTCCCCCCCCCGTTCACCTAAAAAAATAAATAAGATTTGAGCAGCGTTTTTTTTTTTAATTTATTGCAGGAGATACCATGTTACCTAAAATGCCATTCAAATAACAGGGTTTCCACAGAGTTGCTTGATGCATGAGCAAGTCTGCCCTCTCCAAATCAGATCTTTTCTCCCCTCTGAATAATACCTGCCCTGGAGGGTGTTCTAGAACATGAGAGAACAGCTCAGGCATCATTCCAATACGATCCTTGACATCAGCAAAATACCCCTGTTCCAAGGATTGGTGCTCATTAAAACCAATTATAAGCCATAATCTAAATGTACTCCTGGTGCCAAAGTTGGTGCTAGTTTTAAGGTAGAGAGGCATTATTTACCAGCCATGTGATGGAAATTCAGTTTCAGGTCACCAAAGTAGAATCAACACTCAAGAGAACGAGCTCTTCCTTATCAGACACCAAAAACCTGCCGACCAGCTGCCACATGTTTAATGACATTATAACCCCTTCCAAACAAACACTAATTTAAACTGATAAGAGGTTGCAATGTTAAAACTGGTGGCAAAGATTAAGCAAGCTTCTTAACCACTAAGCAAAAGAAGCCGACAGGGGACAGAATCCATAATGGCAGTGCCTCACACAACACTACCCATTGCAGTTATATATGGTAGCAAAACAAATTCCTAAATTTCTCATGAGGTAACCGGGTATGAGAACGGGTCAGCACATTGGCACACTGCATAAGAACATTTGGTTCCATCTTCTAAATGCTGTTGGATCTTCCTGCTGTTTTCATAAATAAATAAATAAATACATACTTACATATTAATTTGTGTGGTTTCCCTCTTCTGCTCTCTCCAAATCACCCGAGATCTACTATGACAACAACATTGATCGACTCAAATTTTACTTTGGAAAACAAACAGATTTAAGACTTCTGTCTGAAACATCCTAAATACAGACATTTATGTTTTATTTTGCCCACTCCCGTCTTTTCATTTTTTTTTTTATTTCTCATGTTTAAAAGTATCTTTGCCTGTTAGCACATTATCAATGCTCTTCTGAAAATATATCATTCAAGCCACAGCAAAACTAAGAAATGCAAACAACTAGCCCAGCAGATGGCTATTTCACACATCGTAAAAGTAGTTAGAGCTAATAAGTTAAGCTCCCTTCATTCAAAACGCACTGAAGATTCTCTGTGCTAATTTCAAGCACTAATGTAGACCCTGCCACCCCCCCCCACCCCCCCAATCTCATCATAGGAAACTGACATTTGACAAAAACATCTTAGTTTGTTGGTTGGTTGGCACATTTGTATCCAAACACACAAAGGTTGGGCAGTTAAGTACCTTGATCTTTTTTTACCTGTAAATACTGGCTGTACCTGCATGTGTTTCTAGAAATCAGATTACAGAGCAGTGTTTACTGCCATAGTGCTTCTGCTGTCTTCACAATTAACCTCTAAATCCAGGCAGAGAGCCAGCTCAAATGAGGCTCAAAGCAGCAAAAAGCCCTTCAGGTAAACAGTATGATAAGCTTAGCTGCAAAAATTAGACATTGTTTTGAACCAAGAGGCAGTTGCTAAGAGACAGTTGCTAATTAACTGCATTCACCCAAGAGAACAAAGGCTTAAGGACTGTGTTTCTCACAGTGAGCAATGCACAACATCTTACGCAATCCACGAGTCTCTCATTGCTAAAATACCTGAGCCTTTGCTTCAGTTGCAGATACCATAAGAACGAGAGAAGCAAATCAAAACATTGTTCAAAATGAACAAAAATGTATGCATTACTGCCTTTGCTGAGATGTTTCAGCTGCATGTTTTTTTCTGTTTCTTTTTTACTTACTAAATATACAATACCATGCCATCAAAGGCATCTTGTTACTTTTGAAATGAACTGAATTTAAACCAACATCACAGAAATTACAGAAATCTATTATCTAAGGGTATTTAAAAGAGTAAGTAGCAGGGTTTCAAAAACTACAGTGTTACACATCTCCACGTGTTGCTACAACTGTTTAAATAACATACCTGTAATTGTTAACATTGACAACTTTTTACACAGTAAAGTTTCAAAGCTCTTTTTAAAATGTCCGCTCTAGTGCACTGCTAGTGTAAGGATTACTGCCCACGTTGTCAAACAGGTAACACAGCGATAGTGATCCATGATGTGGTACGGAACAGAAAAGCCAGAGCACTTGTTATTTTATTTTTTTTAAAAACGCTCTTCCTGCAGCGATTTAGAGGGTGGATCTCAAACCCCAGTGCACTAAAGCGCACATTTTAAAAACAGTTTTGAAACAGACTTTAAATTTGTAAGTGTAAAAAGCTGTTGATGTTAATAATTAAATTACAGGTTAAGAAGTTGTAGAAACACATGGGGACGCACAATGCTATACTTTTCAGAACCCTGCTACTTGCTGTTAAACGCAAAGCAATACTAAGTTAATTTAAAATCATAGAGAAGTGACGGGACGGGACGGGGGGAAATCAGTTGAAAAAACTGAGATTCACTACTATTTGGTGACAGTGATCAGTGCAGTGATTAACATGTGAAGTCTTGCAAAACACCACAGGGAAGAGTGTTTATTAGTAGTTTTAAACCTTCGAAGGTTCGTCAGGTGGCATTCACGCGCTGTATGTTTTTTGTTTTTTTCTCTCTGTTAACAGAAGAGTTTGTCAATATATGAATACTATTAATCACACATTAAATGGCACTCGCATGCAAAAAATTAATTTTGATTTGTATAATGCATATTACGTAAACATAAGTTGTATTAAAATCCACTATCAGATCGTTATACGTAGCAACTCTAAGGTGCCGCTGCCATGTATGGAGCAGGGTATAGTATCCAAAGCACTGGGAGGTACCTATAGCGGTTACAGTGCTTCAGTAAAATATGTACTGAATACCTCGTGTACGAGACAGTGTAAGAGAATTTTAATTTAGAAGACCTAGCACCGTCCGCCCCTCCCTCCTCCAGCTCCAGAGGCAAACCTTTAATTTCTTCATCTCGACAGCAAAGCGTTGTACAGCGTAAGCTGTATTGAAAGAAATGTCTTGAAACCCCCCTGTAGCACAACCAGTCTCTGGGGTCACTTGACAAGCGCGACTTCATGTTATTGATATTTTTGGTAGTAGTAAAATGTGACTGATAACCTGCTTGGAACGGTGACTGTTTAAAAGCTTTGTTTTGCCCAAGTCTGCTGCAGTTGATGCTGCTGCAATGCAAGCTTACTGTATATATTGCGAGCGGCAGCAATCACGTGTAAATGAACAACTTGTACTTTTTATTCGTATTAATTATAAAAACATGATTGCTGTTCTATATAACAAATTTCTTAACTACATGTGAATGTGTTATTATATGTATATGGTTTACTGTAAAATAGGATTGTCAATAAAATACAAACACGTCGTTATGGTGACATCACCAGTAAATTATGCAAATGAGCACCATCAAAGGTTCGAACCTTCCTTCGGTAACGTGTTCTGAAACTTCGAAGGTCAAAATGTATCCTTCGTTGTAGTCCTAACTGGTTGGTTGGTTGGCTGATTGAAATAAAAATTTACTAAAAAGGCCACAATTCTGCACAAAATCAAGAACATTTGATAGAAATACTAAATAACCCAGGACTAGACCGAACTTCCAATGAACAACAAACAAGTTGAATGTTATCATCAGTTTAACTGAAATACCACAATTCTATTAATTATGAGGTTTCAAGGTTAAATAAGAAAAAAATCCATTATTAAAAGTACAATTCATACAATAAAAACTTGGCCAGTGTTCATCCTTATTATTATTAAAAAAGCAGATGAGCAACTTGCATTCAGTATCAGGAAACCTTGATAAAGCTGCGGATATTACAGATATTTTCAGCCAGATCTATTTGTAAGGACAGCTGGTAAAAACGTGGATTCCTGGTAATTCACCTCCGTTCCAAGACAGGAAAAGAGAAAGCAGTACAGTGTTTCAAACATACACGTGTTACAATACCATGAACCCCTACCCCGTACAGAGATGCAAACTGAACCCAACTTTACGAACCGTTAAATATATTCTTTTCAAGCGTGTTATATTTTAGTTTGCAGCTCTTAAATACCACTGCACTTCTCAGCACTTTGATTGCATTACCAGTTGAATAAACATGCAATCTGATACCTTCCACATCTGCTATTGCCTACCACCAAACATTTCTATTGCATAGAAACATAATAGCGCGTTTACCATATGTGTTCTGTAACTACATAATTCTAATCCTACATGTGTACAGTGTTCCAGTAATGCAGAGTGTACGTTTTGTAAAACTGTGTACTGAAACACTAGATCATATACATTAATAAATACTGCATTCATTTTCATGTTTACTCAACCCTCCTATTAGGTTTCGTGTCTATTTGACCCGATTCTAGTTTCCAATTAGCTTAAATGCTATTTTTCTTTTCCTTTTCTGTGTAATATTTTATGACTTTTCCTAAGTCATGAACTAATACACAGAAAATAGAACCTTTGAGATGTTTATTTTTTTTAGAACAGGTCATGCATACAAATAAGATGTTTCGGGTCACTGTGACCCGTGGCAATTATCTATGTAGATTTGTGTGCAGGAATAAAACAAACTTCTTTAATTTGTTATTTTATTATTATATTTCTGTTATCTCTGGAAATGGCTGCACCTGGCTGGAGATTTACAAACAAAAAAACAAACAATATATATCTATAAGGCAGAGCCTAATTTTCACTGTCAGTATTCCAACAGCATCTCGCTGGTAAAGACACTCCAGAATGAGGAGCTCCCAGGCTGGCAGCCAAACAAGTTTTATCTCCTGGTCTAAAAGAGCATAAAACAGTAACACCTTTGCAAATAAAAAATATATATATATATATATATATATATATATATATATATATATATATATATATATATATATATATATATATATATATATATATATATATATATATATATATATATATATATATATATATATATATATAGATATACACACACACACACACACACACACACACACACTGCATCTAGTGTGCTGCGTTTTTGGTTTTTATCTTTACAAAAAATCTCTGGGAATTTTTCAGAGTTTATTAAAATAGGGATTAAAAAAAATATTTCAAAAAATAAAATCTGTAAAAATTGTTTTTAATTAAAACGTAGGTAAAAATCGAGTGGAAAAAAATCTCTGTATACACACTTTGCATGTGTGCGTAGCAGTTCTGGTTTCTGATTAACAATGTCCCTGGCATGTACGATAAAGCAGAATCTGTGCAAGTCGAAGCCACATTCTCCCACGTTAGCTGGCACTTATCGAAGGTTTGGGCAATCGCTGTGCTGACGGAAACAGTATCTACAGAAGGTATGAACATGACATCAGCACAAAGCAAGCCAGGTTTATTCGCCTTGAAATCATAAAAAGAAAAGAATTGACAGAACTGGGTGGTGCAAGCCATTGGGAGAAGGGTCAAAAATCACACTGGACATTTCCATCAATGCATATAAGTTTACCAACTAAATCACCATTTTCTGTCAAACATTTACAGTTAAGAGATTGTCAGTGTTAGGCAGTGTTTTAGCTGATGGACAGACAGAACTGTTGCACAAAGTCACCAATACATACCTCTCTGCAATAAACAGTGGCTGTCCTGCAAAGCACAGCGCTCTGACAAACTCATCAATACAGTCATTCTGCACTCTCTTTTTATTAAAGCCTGTGTAAAAGCCTCAAATGGATTGCTCATCTCTCAGTTCACTTTCTTGTTTTAGTTTAATGTGTTGCTTAGTTTTCAGTATGTTCTTTTATTGTCAGTGTGAACACGCACCTCAATGCAGCAGTATTTGCAGCGCTATGCATCCTCTGTCTCATCTCACCCACTTCTGCTATTAGTTTTCTTTTGAATATTCATAAACCGATTTATGTTTTCTCTCCATTCACTAAAAATATTATATTTTCGTGCAAGTATTGCAATTTAGTTGTTACCACATCCAGCGACTGCCACAATAATCAGACTTTGATTCGCCAACATAATCAGGTGATAATGTGTTTGTGAAGTGACAGAGAACCACATTTGAATGTTATTTGTCACCTGTCATCTAAACATCTGCTGTATCCTAGGATACAGTATAGAGCTGCTTATTATAATGTTGGAGTCAAAATAAAACAGCATTTTGAACAAAATATTTCCTAGAAAATAGCACCGGGAAAATATTGGAGACAAAAATTGGGTATAAATCAGTAAAAACAGATGGCCAGTTTAAAAAAAAAAAAATCTGGTAATTTTTGCTTTAAAATTCAGAATAAACTGGATAAACACTATGTATATCCTAAAAGCAGAAGGCTTGTTTAGAAATGCAAATATGAAGCGTGAGAGGTTTGAGGCTTCTTCAGGTCAGAAAATGTTCAATCAAACACAGACTCATGAAGAGCAGGCTTGTGTCAGACTTTGGATTTAATTGTCTGCACTTCAGTGTCATAAAGTGAAAGCTTAAATTGATTATACACACAGCCAAATCAGTTTACAATATTCAAAACCAGGACTGAAATATCCCTGTAACTTTTCTTTTTTAAATCCTGTGTTCATTTCAGTAGACAAGCAGAGACAAGAAGCAGTCTAAATTCTGGAGGCTGTTGGTGAGACCACAGCCCTTAACATGCAATACAGTCATATTTTAATTAACTGACCATCTGCGGGGGCCTGTTTTTATTTTTTACAATATGACTGAAGAGCATTGAAATAGCTGGGGCTCAAATGAAGTGCTCCTAAAATGCCGAAGCTATTTTTATACCCCTTGTGCCCAGTAAAACACTGCGGGTGGTCAGCTAATACGATCATGATTAAGTCTAAAATGATTTGAACTCCTCACCACAGGAACAATCTTACCTAAGTTTTTCAAACGCTATTTAATTATCTGAGAACATACAAATTAAACATTGTTACAATGTAGTTCAGACATGTGCTGCTCACAGTATTTCTTTACAGATAAAAAACACATTGCATGCCGTATGTATGCAATCTTGGAGTTCTTCAAAACTGTTCCACAACTTTTTATAAATTATTACTTATTGCATCTCCCAGTGCCAATTACTAAACGGCATGTTTTCAATCAAATTGTTTGTAACTGACAAATTTCCTACAAAATGATGGCCCAGCATATTTAAAGCTAATCATTTAAAACTTACAAAGCAAATGTATTTATTATACTTTAATCCTGTGCAGACTGAGCATATTTTTTTGGCAAACACAATGTGCCTGGGATCTGTGGTCTAAAATCTCTTTGTACCAGCAGCTGAGAAGCTTCATTACAACGCTCTGTTTTCTAGACTTTACATTTCATTTGGCCAAAGGGGTCACATGACAGCTGCAAACTAATGCCCCGAGGGTTCTTTCTGCCTTCATTTGACACTGACAGGCTGTGAGAGACTCCAACACCACAGAAAGGAAATATTCCTACTTTCCATGACATCACCCAGCCAGGAATGGGGGAGGGGCACAGCTGGTGGCAGCCACAGTACCATCTGCTCTCACTAATAGTTCATGCTGGTTTACTTATAGACTCCTACTTCCAGAGCCTGGAACATTCATATCTGGTTGCCACTGGCGGGTAACAGGACTTTGCGAATACTCAAATAGTAGTAATAACCGTTTTAAGATAGCTGTTTGTACAGTACTCCGATGAATTAATTAATTCATTGTTTTAATTTACTAGTGGACAACGAAGCGTGGGTCTAAATTAAAACCAAAAATTTTTGTTAATTTTTTTAAAAAACACAATATTCCTAGCAACCCTTTAAACGGCAGATAAACTGTTTGTTCACATTTTGTATAATCTGGAGGGAGGGGTAAACATGCATGTTAGGCACCACTGAGGTTTTGGATCCACTACCCACTCTGAGTAACAATGGGAATCCTTGCTACTTACCATACATCTTCCCTTCATCTGATAAGATGATTTTCCTCCTTCCACATGGAGGGTAGATAGCCAGTGCCTCCTGAAAGCTCTGTTCAATGTCAGGGCTCCAGACACCTTCTGCATCATTGTCGAGGCTCTTCTCTGCGGAGTCACTCAGCCTTTCGATGTCTTCGGCAGGGCTCTCGCTCCCGCTCCAGCTGCTGGGATCAATGATGACGGCTGGTTTCTCCAAGCCTAAGCCTGGAGCCTAAGAAAGAGAAACCTGAAAACAAACAAAACAAAAGGACTTACAAGCCATAGATCTGGTTATAGAAAAGGACTGCTATGTTAGTGGCTATTTTGTTGAGGCTATATATATTATATATATATATATATATATATATATATATATATATATATATATATATATATATATATATATATATATATATATATATATATATATATATATATATATATATATATATATATATATATATATTTATTTATTTATTTATTTTTTAAGCTGCTATCTTTCAAAGTATACTGATGTTCACTTAAAAAAAAAAAAAGAATACAAAAAAATAACATAATTTTGTGGAACCTAAAACTTTGCATGGTTAACCGTGAATGGTAAGCGGAAGCATACAAAAGCAGCGGCGAAGCACATCTAGAAGCGCGAACGTTTATTGGTAAACTTAACTGTTAATGTTTTATTTAATCAGATCTGCACTGAAATACAATCTGTAATGTACAGAACTGTAATTATAACAAAATATAAATCAAAACGACAGTTGTGTGTTTCTTACAAAGTTACTGTCGCTGTATCAGGTAAATACAGAACCATGAAAGTTTTCTCTGCTGTATTACTTGCATACTAGCACCTTCTAGTGCAATCTCTAAACTTTATAAAATAATAAGACCACTTCAGTTTACAAGTTATAAATGTGCAGTACCATTACAAGACTATGAAAAAATACAGCATTTTCTTAAAGTGTTACAGTAAAAAAAAAAAAAAAAAAAAAAAAAAATTTAAAAAAACGTTTTCCCAATAATATTCAAGTGTTCCAAAGAGGTAGTTCTGGAGACTTTGGTCAGTTTCTAGTCATGCACCACAAGCTGTTGTAAAGTGGGACTAGGAGCATATGTTTCTTCTAGAATGTCAGTTCACGAGGGGGATGGGAGCAAGCTGTTGGAAAAAAAGCGCACACTGAGTGAAGGGAGCTTTTACTGAATTCCGTTTTTGTGTGCTGAATGCTGACACTGCAGATCTGCCTTGCGAACTGATGAGGGGAAAGGAAAAAAAAAAAAACACTAAATGGCTCACTTTTTTTCCTTCTCTCAACTGAATAATGAACTACACAGCTAATCACTTCCAGCAATGTGCATAATGTGGTTGTCTGACTTAATACTGCAGCTTGAAAGACAGAAACAGGTTTTTCTTTGATATCCTGAAACATTTTGCAGGAGGAATGAGGGCATAAACTGAAACATGTTCATTGAATCCTGTTTTTTTTGGTTTGTTTTTTCCTCTCTGCTCTCTTTGGATGAGTTGCAAGTAGCAATCTGTAAACTCCCAGGACAAAAACACATCTTACACTCTGAAACAATAGCTACAACTACACCAAAGAGAGAGATATCTACACAGACACTATTAATCACTTTGGCGAGCGGCAGGCACTTCCTTGTGTGCTGGAGACATAGTGGAGGACAAATCCTACAGGAGCTTCCCACACAGAAAGTTAAAAACACAGAAGATACTGAAATGAGCAGTTAAGAGAACAGAAAGGACAGAAAATGGTTTTATTTTAATTCCTGGATCACCTTTTTTTACCCTCCTCTAACTGCTAGATCCTCTGTGCGTTACTGTTCTTTATTACACATTTAATAAACACCTTGAAACCTCTGGCCTCTTTCCGACAACTGAATTGAGCAGGTGATGCAAATCCCACAGTCTGTTTAACAGTTTAACTTGTCATCTTCGATAAAAGGTTCCATTTAACTGCACAATCAAACTTGGGAGTTTTCGCTGGTCGTTCTGGGTGAATGGTTTTCTAAATTGTGCTTGAGCTTATTCTCTTGCACCAGGGTTTAAAAAAACAAAACACAAGTAAACAAAAGCTACCTGGTAACTACAGATCACTAAATGAGTTTCTCTTTCTCTTGTATTTTTTTTTTTTTTTTTTGTGTGAATTTGTTTTTCGGGCAGGGTTAGACCAAGACACCCAGATGGTTTGAAAAGTAGCAATGAAGTAAAGCAGAATAATTATTCAGCAACGCAATATAATGATACTGTAGTTGAACTGTAACTGAACAGCACAAACCTGATTTTAGTTTTAACACAATTTGACACAACTGAGGCATGCGGTTTAAAAGCCGCTATTTATTAACATTTGTTAAAGAACATCTTTAAAATCAATACTCAACAAAACTACTTAACCACTATACATGGTTGAAGTCACTCTAAGGCAATTTACTACAGAATAAATCACCTTAAACAAGTGACCAACGGCAGTACTTTATATGCATTGTTCCTTAGGAGAATCGTTCTTTAAAATCAGATCAATGCTCTTTGAACACTTGGTTATTGAGATGGTGGTTTCCTAATAAATTTCGATCGCTGCAAGAAATGAAAGCCCCTTAATCATCAAGAGTATAAGGACTCCCAGCTACTGAACACATTATGTGAGAATGTAAATGAAGCCTTTTTTTTTTGGTTTCAATTAACTTTAAACTTTTTCCTTGAGCTCAGAAATTATTTTCATATCTCTTGACAAATTTACGATTTGTCTTACACTAAATTGTGTAATTATCTAATTGCTTAATTGAATGATAGATGACTGGACAAGCAATGCACCTTTAAAAGAGCAGCAGTGATCAGTTGCTCTAAAAAGCCCTGACTTGGTTTTCTATTGGCAATCCCTAATGGAGAACTCTGAATAGGAATAACTGAAATAACTCTCTCTAAAAGCATCAATCTTTGTTGAAAAATGTTTAACTACAAGAAGACCGGAATCGAGGGAAGGGCTAAAATTCCATTCTTTACCTCTTTCAACACTACAGACCTATACTTTATGAATTTATTTATTTAATAAACAAACACACACACACATTTTTATATATATATATATATATATATATATATATATATATATATATATATATATATATATATATATATATATATATATATATATATTATATATATATATATATATATATATATATATATATATATAGAGAGAGAGAGAGAGAGAGAGAGAGAGAGAGAGAGAGAGAGAGAGAGAGAGAGAGAGAGAGAGAGAGAGAGGTCATATTTCAAGGCAAGTATTTAACTATTTGCCTTCGGCACCCTGATCAAACACATGGGGAAATGGTTAAATATGGTCTTCTCCGAGTGCAAACCCTTAAGAATAACATCGTCTCCTGTCTAAACTGAAAAGGAAGCAGAATGCAAAAGACCTACATGTTTACACAGAAAACGTGTCCTTATAAAGTAGTGTCATCTTCCTACCAATCCACAAAGGCAATAGCCGGTACTTTCAGACAATGAGCAAATCCTGTCTTTCCAAAGGTAAGTAACTTTGTTCACAAGCAGTTATGCAAATGAATATTTTACTGCATATTTGCCTAATTTGAGTCTCCTCCACAGCGGAAACCTGGACAATAGCAGGGCAATGGAGATCCGTCAGGGTAGGGGGCATTAGGCTGGTTAGATTTTCCTTTAAGTGAAATGTATTCATGACATACTGTTAGCACACCTGCCCTGGGTTAAACCAAAATGACTAATGTTCACAAACATTAGTCTGTACTCCTGTGTCCTATGGGCGGAAGCAAAAACAAGCACACAATGAATTTGGAATATGGGAGTTACTTTTCATGATTCACATAACGGGCGAGCGATGGATAACCCTACTGACAGGCAGCACTGCTATCTGTACTGTACTTGGCAACAGCAGCTGCCAGAACTGCCATCTAAATACATTGACTATTCCACTCCATTCCAACTTACAGTTTTCAAGAAATCTCTTTCCCCTTTCACTGCCAGTGGTCTCATGCATACACAAATAAAATGGCAAGATCTTACATCACAGCATGGCTGACAGGCGCCAAGTATTTGAAGTCATCTGCAGTTCTAATGGCCATTTGCAGGTTTGCTTTATCACCCCCGTGTGAGCGCCTGCCCTTCATAACACAGCAACAGGAACAGGAGGGCTGGGCTTCCTGTCAGAAGGTAGGGCAAGCTGTGCTTCTGAAGCACTTTCAAGCAGAACAGGCTTCGGCAAATGAATAAAGGATTCTGGTTCACAATCTTGATTTGCGAAAACATTTTAAAAAGTCCACAGGGAAGGAGTCCCACGGTAAATACTGTCTTGCCCTTCTTTGTTACAAATACAAAGATAGAAGCTCTTACACTACATTAGCTGGCAACACACCTGCACTGGCTGCTCAGCTAAAAAGAATTGTGCCCTGGTGCAAACATATAAAAGAGGTGTAGTTGGAAGTCACTCCATCTTGTTTCATTAACAAAATTAAAATGTGCACAAACTTGGCAGGGTTATAAAAAATGATTCTGACACAGCTTTACGACAGTTATGTAGAACCCGAGCACGTTAAAAACATCAAAAGAACTAACTGCGCCGTCTGGTGAGATGGTCTTCTGAAATATTAATATCTGCCAGGAATTTTTATGCTATACAAAATGTTCAAAATCAATATTATTTTCTTTCATTGTTTTTCAAAAGTTACAAGTCAGTTACATTTGCTTAAAATATTCTGCATATTAAACACACATTCACATGCTAGGAATTTAAGTCATAAGGTTTGTAACAGTTTGTAAAAGGTTACGTAAACACAATTGCTATTAAATCACTGTTTTTTGATCAAAAGCAAATGTTTCTGAGCATATAAACCATTAGTAAGTATGGCAATGAAAAGCACTGAATAAGAAGTATCAAATATTAGCATAACCTTTATACTGTGAAGAATTCATTAGGGTTTAATACAAGAACTTTGTCCACAGCTATTACACACATAAAAGTAAAACAAAACTTGACAAACATTTGAGATAGATAGATCGACAGACAGAGAGGTAGAGATAGATAGAAAGAGATAGGCAGAGAGATAGAGAGAGAGACAGACAGAGATATACATGGCACAGCAAATTCCTGCCTGAAGAAAATGTTTTGGTGGCTGGCAGGGATAGGGTTAATGTCTGTCCCACACAGGTGTAATTATGTTTGTTTTTTTTTTATTTTATTACCTGTTTAATTGTTTTATGATTTAATTTGTGTCACATGCCTGTAATTAGCAGGCAGGTATATAACAACAGGGCAGAAATGTTTGTTCTGGGCAGTCTCCAGTCTGTGTGAAGAGACACTCAATGAGAACCCCCCTGTGTGGTTTAGGTGAAGGTAGCAGCTCAACCTTTTTGTTTGTGAAAACCGCGTGTTCTGCAACTGATAAACGGCTTAGCTGTCTTTTTATAGTTTAGGACGATCCACTCCCAGATCCAAAGACTCTGTTCCCATTTTCAAAGCCTTTTTCTGGACTTAAAAAAAAAAACCAAAAAAAAAAAAAAAAAAACACGTGTTCTCCTCAATTCTGTATTTGAAACGAGAACAGATTGACGTGAACTTGACCGTAATCATTTATTTCAACTAACTAGCCACAAGCTCTGTAAGTAGGAATCTTGAAGTTGACTGAATTGCACTACCATAGGGAGTTTTCATTCTGCGTTGTTCCTTCAGCACCCAGGATGTTTTTACCTGAGAAACAACAAAGTACTGTGGAATGTAGTGATGGCTGTGTTACACGCAATATTAGTCTCTTGTCGCTGCACACATTAGTCATTGCGGTAGATATCCTGCTATGGCAGTAGCGATTTTGAAAGCTCAATAAAAAACGGTTGCTTGCTCTCTATATATTCGCTTTAGATATGTTGATTACATATCTTTGACAAAAGATCAGATCAGCTAAGGAGGAAGTTAAGATGGACCCAATGTTAAGTACACAACAAGATGAGTAACTTATCAAAAAGGGGGTGGGGTGTATTCTTTAGCATCTGATACAAAAAATCTGTGTTCTGTATTTTAGCCACAGTTAAGCAATACTATCTGTTAACCCGTAAAGGGCACACCAACCTACCGATAATTGCTCTACTTGTGTACAACTGTTTATACAAATGGTGCAAAACCAGTGTCAGAAAACAGTTCAAGCAGCAGGATTCACTTCCTGGTTCACCAAACAAACACCTGAAATATTTCCATCGCATTAAGCAATCAGCACCAGGAGTTTTGTCTGAAACAGAAACTGACCTTTCCATTCTTTAATAGGATTAAGGAACAAGTGTTCTTGGTATTCGGTCTAAATCATGCAACTTCCAGTATTTTGCATTTGTATAATTTAGTGGACATGTTGCCGTGTCACAAAAATACTTAAACGCTACATGTATTGGTTATGATCATAGCTAAAGCCTAAAACATGTGACAAGGAACAGGGTGTACAGCGTCTGTTAAACATGCTTTAGCTGGGAGCTAAGGTGGAGAGGAGATCCCCAGTACTCTATATACCTGAGGTTGTGAAAAAATGTTTTCTGGGAATGCATCTAATCTCCACCATGAAAGAGTCTTTCAAGCTAAACTGGAAAAACCTGACTTACTGTGCTTTGCCAAAAGCATACATTGGCTTGCAGTACACCTCTCCATTTTCAAACTGTTTACTCTGCTACTATGAGTCATTTGGCGAGATGGTTTCATGAATTTATTTGACATAAAAATGTGAAACATGTACGTATTCATCAAAACAAGTATTCGAAGTGTTTAATAAAAAATAAAAAATTGCATTTATTTGATCATTTAAGATAAGATTAATTAAATAAACTTGCTGTTCATGCTGAGAAAGTAACAATATATCTGAGCAATAACAGTGCTCAGTGCATGTTATAAATCAGTATTTACGACAGTCAGTTTTTGTATCACAGCAGCAAAGCTAAAAGGATGGAATTCTTTCCTAAATCAATTTCTTTTTAGAGCTTTATTGCTTGTTCTGGTGAGGTTACATGCTTTATAATGGCGTTTGTAATGGGAAGACAACAGGTTATACAAGAAATACATCTCGTGATATCAAAGGGCATAGCAAACGATCACCTGGGAGCCGGAGTCATTTAATGTTTAAGCTAGATTTACTTTTTCTAGTCATAAACGGGTTATTTTATTGATATGGTATCACTTGTATTCAATGCTCACTATTTTAATAAATATCTCATCATTTTTTAGCTTCAGGATTCTTGTTAACAAGGATAATTATTTTATCAAAACCAGTCTAGAAAGCAATAAAACAGGACACGCTGGAAAGTCTTAAATGGTCTGTTTGTTTCAATCACTGAACTGTTTATTTCCCCCATTACCATGCCAAACTCTTAATTTTTTGGACAGTTTTGGACGTTCCTACATACAGTGCATTCTGTGCTGTGGTGCCTTCACTCTCATGACATACCCTAGTTACGTAGGGCACAGTCACAGGAACAAAGACACACTGGAGTTAGAATGAATGTGCTGCTGTTAGTCTCTTATGAAGACTATCTGCCTAAATCTGCTTGAACCCAGGACGCCGTCTTTTGCAAAATCCCAGTTTTAATATGAAAGAAATTTAGTCCGGTACGCAAACGTTTTTACTATCTGCATTCTTCGCTGCAATGTTAGTTTGTGTTAAATTTGTACGCGTTTAAAGTTATGCCTAAATATTTGTATTACCACAGGCCTGTTGCGATTACTGATCGTTCGAAATAATTAATCTCATAAAATGTGGTCGTACCGAGTCATGACTGCTTAAGTAAAAACTCGAAATTATGTTGCATTTACTTCAATAGACTGTCTGCACGCAGTAAAAGGTTTTTTTTTTTTTTTTTTTAAATCTGCTCATTTTTTCTGATACCATAATGTAAGATCAGTGATGCTGCACAGACAGCATCTGTGGGTGGATTCAGTGTCAGAGCAAGGCACCAGAAAAGCTAGTTCACTATTTTTTTTTTTTTATTGGTTTTTACAACTAATTCATTTGAGTTGTCTGCCTCACACCTCAGGGGAAGTTAAGATAACCAGATCACCCTCTGTAAAGAGCGGACCCCCTAGTAGGGCAAATCCTACAGCAGGCACTGTGGCTTAGCCTTGTTACCCCCTAGGTGACAACAACCTTCAAAAAGGAGGAGGTAGAAAAAATAAGGGTTTTCACCAAATGGCTGTAGAAACAGGTTTGCTGGTAGATCGTGTTACAGATAACCAACATTTGGAGAGACAAGTGGTTTTTGGGTGTGGTTAGAATCCCTTACCTGAGTGTCTGCCTGTGTTTACAGCACAAAGAAGAGATCGCACAGAGATGCAGGAGTTATTTTCTGATGTTAGGGAGGTGGAAATATAGATCTAAGTAAGAAATCAGTCCAGAAGAAACAATCTAAACTTTCGATCACATATTATGATTTAGAAAATGACAAGGGTGTGCCAAGACTTAAGTGTAAAGATCTGAAAAGTCACAAGAAAAGTCATCAATGCACAATAAATATATGCTGTCCGGTGTTTCAGGCTCTTTAAAACTATTGCCTATTTTCTGGTGGACTAGAAGACGAGAGCGTTTGCTGTTGTTGCATACCTTTAAATACATATGCTTTCTATTACAACCCTGAGACAGCAATATGAAACTGCACCGATGTTGCTTTGTGAGCTAAAACAGCTGTAAACTTTTAAATGTCAATAATAATAATAAATATTTTACAGTTATTAAATGTTGCTATTTTGTAAGCCTAGGCAATTACTGTGAAGCTGTCACACACATACACATTATATATATATATATACACATATATATATATATATATATACACACACACATACATACATACATATACACACACACACACACACATATATATATATATAGATAGACAGAGATAGATAGATAGATACACACACACACACACACACACACACACACACACACACACAAGTTCATTGTTTTTACTCAAACTGTTGAAAAATAAATAGTTACATTTAGGGGGTGTGTTGAAACTTTTTCCGAGAAATTACAGTACCTTTAAGGAACTGTTAGGTATTAATTAAATAGAAAATGCGTTAATTACTCAACACAAAACAATGTGGGCTCTCGGTTTCACAATTGAGTTTCAATCAATAACAAATCTGACAATGTTATTAAAACATAGAACCTGTCATGATCAAACTAATTAATATTTTGTAAGCAATTAATTTATTACCTTTCTTTCAGCCTTTTGATAAACTATACTAACTCTAATATATATATATATATATATATATATATATATATATATATATATATATATATATATATATATATATATATATATATATATATATATATATATATATTTTTTTTTATTTCCTTTTCCTTAGTTTTGTTAGAAATGTGTCACCACTGCAGTGGATTGTGGGATTGTAGCCCTGGGCAAGGTGTTATCTGTGATTCAATTTGACAAAGGCAAATCCCAGTTTCCACAGTGGTGGTGGTGTGGGTCAGGTTGAATGAAAGGACACGTTTACGTTATGAATCAGTTGCATTTGCTAGTTTTTCAACATTTTCATTGTCAGTTTATGGCCTCGTACGGCATTAAAAATGTCAGCACCCGGCAGAAAGGAAAACTTGCTTCCAATCTGCTTTTAAAAAACTCTCAATGCAGAAGGTAATTGTCATGGTCTGGCACGCCACTATAAAGAAGCAAGGGCAGCTTTTTTTAATAAAATGGGCGAGCTTTAATTAATATCTGCTGGCAAATACTTCTTAAAGGTAATTTCTTTGAAAACATGAGTACTGGCACAACCCTACTTAACTATGTGCATTTCTATCCAACTATAACGTACACTACTTACAAAGGTCATTATAAACATGTGTTTCCTGCTATTGTTGCATACTTTTTACATCTTATTAATTATAAGACCACACTGTCATCCGCGACATTGTTATATAATAATCCTAAATTATTAAATAATAATCCACAGCCTCTTCTGTGAAAGCCAAGAATGACACCTGTACAGCAGTCAATGCGGTCACACAGATAATTACAAACTCCTGCCCTTAACACTGAGCGCCCGGGAAATGTTCTTATTAACAAGATGAAAAGTGCATTTCTAGACAGGAGTGGGGTAACTGTGATACCCCATTAAAAGGCTGACACTTACCAATCCATTACATCAAACTGGGCTCCATTGTGCAGAGTAAGAATCTGTTCCTTATATAAACAGAACATGTTTCAGGGTAGGAGTAATGAGAAAGCAGATGGCAAGACTAAAATGCAATTTTCTGTTTGGAGTCCTTTGCACTGTTCTCTTCCTATGTGGCACAACGATTTTGTGAACACATCTAATTTGTGATGACCCAAACAGCAGAGGTCTGGCTGCCAAGTACAGTTTTATAATTCGGCGATCATCATAAAACACATTGTCCTACATATGCTTTAAGAAAGTGTGGCATAATCTGTGTATAACTGTTTAAGAAATAGATGCCCACTTATGTGTGATGCCCACTGATGCAGAACGGTGCACACAGTTACAAAGAACACTTCTGAAATCCCATTTGTGGAATATTATGCCTATTGATCAAATTATTATCTGGACCAAGTACAGCGTACACAGGGGAACAATAGTAAGAATATAAAGCAAAACTGTATAGCAGTTTAAATGTGTTTTGCTGTAGTCGTGCAGTGTTTATTCGATTTCTCAAAATAAGACAAAATACAGTATTGCATTGCAAAAAAATAAAAATACGCCAAGAAACAAAAGAATAAAATCTCAGAAAGGATCCATTCTATATGCAAAATAGCCTTTACTCCTTCAAAAAAAGCACAATTCAGTGCAACAGGCCAGGGCAAGTTTTCAGAGCTATCAGTTGGGTCAAATGACCAGAATAGCACTAAAGACAAGAGACATGGAGAGTCAAATTTCTTAAGCATTTGCTTTAGTGCACCTGCCTTTATTATTATTTATATTGAGAGCTACACTCAAATCTGATGCAGCACAATTTAAAATCAAACCCATGATGACATCACCTGCAGGCTAGTATACATTCAGCATGTTATTGAGTTGCTATCTTGAATTCTATGAATACCTACAAAAACGAGGATCAGACAACAGCTACTTATTCTGTACAAGTGTCCAAAAAAGGAACGTGTACACATTTCCAGACTGAACTGGACATAGTGTTTCTTATTGGTAATAACATATCATCCATTTCATGCTACAGTACTTTAAACCCACAGGACTGTTCACAGCAGATCACTGTCTAAAAGATGAAAACTTCAAACCGTAAACCTCAAATCAAGCGCCAAAGTGATAGACCGTCTGATCAATTTTCTGTTAGTTGAGAAGAGCATTGATTTACATGGGCTGTCAAACACTATTTATGTACTTGGATCTCATTACAGACCTGGAATGAAAAAGAACAGAAATACCTAGTCTGCATTATAACCTATCTCATACCCTATCTCATTCCTCACTTTAGTTCTTTTAAATAAATCTGTCAGATTTACTTAATGGCTTATCAATAACATTACATCTGTACTGAAGAGACCTTAAGAATCCATTACATCAACTATAAGAAACATTATTGTATTTAGCTTTTGGCACAACCACAGTACACTGCTGCACCATTCACATTGCAACAATTGTATTACAATTCATAAGCTTGTCCTTCATAATCTCTAAAATAAACAAAGAAAAAAGTCCAATATGATTTTTTTTGCTTTTCTGGACACCTTTAAAAATTGGATGCACGCATTTTCTTTTCAAAATACTACAGTACATACAACCAAGGCTTCTTGAGAAATTGCGGAATGCTGTGCACAGAATGCAGCCACCAGGCTTTGACTCACAGGTTCAGTCTACTGTATGTGAGAAATGTCACAGTAAATGGCACTTCAAACTCCAAGCTCGACTGAAGACATTTTTTTCTTTATTAGCAGCTTTAAAGAATCTATGCTGAGTAGCCATTTAAGAATGAAAAACAAAGAGACGGTTTGTTCCACTTGCGCCAATGTCAGCTTTTACCACCACTGTGTTAACTGCACAAGGAGAATTCAATTTCTGGAAACTATTCACATCGGTGGCCATTATCCTGTTTGATATTGTGCAGTTTCATCAGACATGGCATAGCTTAAAGGGGACTCAGCTCTTCTACTGCAACAGTCTTCTTATCCATCTGCAACTTTTAGTAACATTCAATATAATACGTGAAATCAGGACATCAAAAACTCCCTTTTTACAGTGTGTGTATCACAGTGTACAACTTCACTGCTTGTATGATTAACCAACCTTATACTCAAGTAAAACACAGTGCAGGGCAAAGTAGCTGCATACTGTAATTGCAAAAACAACTTTTCCTCGAGACACTGTGGTTCTAAATCCCAACGAGGCATGTCAGTCCTCCTTCATTCCATTTCAGTGTTTGAGCAGAGGAAGCTGCAATTATGTGTCATTTCAAGACGTTTGGGTTTAGGATTGCTTTTCCTGTTAAAATGCATTAAAGTCTTTATAATCATATAGAAGTCTCAGAAACCATCAATATCCAACAGTTACCCATTTGTTACTGGTACTGAAACACTTTCAGCAAAATAACACTTCAACCAAGTTTAAGCTGCCTCTGTACCCTATACTTTACCATGGATTAGTACAGTCAACACACAGCACCGTATTAGCAACTGATCGGTCTGAACTGAATTAGCGTTATTTTCTTGTGTGTTTTTTACAGTCTCAATCAAAAGCGCAAAGGAACCACTCATTTTAATGAGAGCCATAAAACAGCATTTCCAGAAAGGCAGTGGTAAAAAAAAACCTCTTAAAAACATTAGCAAGTGTACGTTCCAAGAAGCAACGTGTCCTTAAAAGCTGCGACTAACTATATCCATCGTCATTATCATTAAATAAAGCAGCTAGTTTTAAAATGACCTTAAAATGGTATTCAAAGTATGAGGCCCTCAGCAAGTGCTTTTGGGGGGCGGGGGGGGAGAGATCTGAATTTCTTTGTAGTTTCCTCTTGATCATTAGGTCAACTTCTCTAGCAATCTTTAGATTTTGGTCTACCTAATACAGTAGCATTCTTTTCCTGCAGTACAGTACAACATGTACAGAGTCCAAAGACTTCAAGATATGATTGAATAAAGCCTGTCTACCAGGATGGCGCTTCAGCAAATTCAGTGTGCATGCTATAAAATATAGTTTTCTGACATTGTTATACTCAGAGTGTATAGTTATAAAAACAGAATTCCACGAACTCTAGTTTTACATCAATATGCACAAGGAGAGTTGTTTTGTCTAGTGTTAAATCTGTATAGGTCTTGATGCAGTCTGTGTGGACTCTACTATGCATACTAATGGACAATAATGTGCAAATAATCCCAAACTTTCATAAAGTTAAAGCAACTAAGAGAACACTGTATCTAGCCATTGTGGAAAGTCTGAAAAGAGCGCTTTTGACATAACAATACTACAGCTGTTAATTGCCTCGCAGTGCTTTACTACAGTAAAAAAGATTGGAACACAATGCTAGCAAGCCAGATCGACTGGCATTTGAATAAAGACCACAAATTATAAACAGTTTCAGTAAATGAAGTGATGCAGTGCCTTTATTCCACAGACATACATCTTCCTATTGCTTGCAAAAGCAGCACATGCTAACCACTAATACTGCCATAGCAAGCACTAGGAAAGGAAGCTATTGAAGCTTGGATTTCCTGCTTTTGGCCGTGGCCAAGAACTCTGAGGTTTACAGCAGTTTCAGGAACTGACTCATCTAATGATTCATGGATTAGATATTGGTTTTCATACGTCTCTGGTCAGGGGACTATTGAACTTAAACCATTTGTAAGATTACAATTACTTACAAAAGCAACCAGAATTTGTTTTTGACTGAAGAGGACTGATTGATGGATTATTTGCTTTTGCAATTTTTTGGAAGAGAAAAAGCTTGGCACGTGGTTTAAATTATCTCATTACTGCAAACTCCTGAACTCATGGTTTACAGTTTACTGTATTAGACCTGTCGTAACAATGAATAACAAAGCTTAGGCGATGGTTCTTCTTGGAAACAGGCTTCTAACAGATGGCTATAAAATTATTTAAATATACACCATTGTGTATTACACTATGTAACACAATTTTTGTTCCTGGGTAGTAAGTGTTATTTCCTAATTGCTTATGCCTCAAAAGTATAGAAAATGGCTATTATTCCCCACAAACTTTGCTTTTGTGACCAGGACAGTGATATTTTGAAATTTACCTATTTCCAATGAGAAATCGGTCTTTTCGTTCACATAAAGTCAGAAAAAAACAACATATGAATCCAAATTAACATGTATTTATACTAAAGTAATACAAAAATGACTACAAAAGATTTAGAAGCGAGTAGTTTTTCGGGATTTACGATTATACTGTAAATCACTTTCACTTATCAGCCCCCAAATGTAGTCTCCCATCATGTTCTCGTTATACTGTCCTTGGTAGCGGCGTTCAAAGTCCAGTATATCCTGGCGGAAGCGCTCGCCTTGCTCCTCCGAGTATGCTCCCATGTTCTCCTTGAATTTATCAAGATGAGCATCAAGGATATGGACTTTGAGGGACATCCTACACCCCACTGTGCCGTAGTTCTTCACTAGTCTCAACCAGCTACACATAGTTTTCGGCCTTGTGATTGCCCAGGAAGCCCCGAACCACTGCGACAAAGCTGTTCCAAGCCACTTTCTCCTTACTAGTGAGCTTCTTGGGGAATTCACTGCACTCCAGGATCTTCTTTATCTGTGGTCCGACGAAGACAACGGCTTTGACCTTTGCCTCAGACAGCTTAGGGAAGAAGTCTTGAAGGTACTTGAAGGCTGCCGACTCCTTATCTAGAGCTCTGACAAATTGTTTCATAAGACCCAATTTGATGTGCAGTGGTGGCATCAGCAACTTCCGGGGGTCCACCAGTGGCTCCCACTTGACGTTGTTCCTCCCCACAGAGAACTCGGTCCGCTGTGGCCAGTCCTGCCTGTGGTAGTGCGCCTTGGTGTCCCTGCTGTCCCAAAGGCAAAGATAGCAGGGAAACTTGGTAAAACTGCCTTGGAGACCCATCAGGAATGCCACTATTGCAGCCTCTTGATGCCATCTCAGAAAAATGCAGATATGTATCCACTTAGGCAGCTGGAACTAAACTGAACTGGTAGGCTTAAGGCCCCTGTATTTATACTACTGTTTATATTACTGGAAAGTTCTAAAAGTTACTCCAAGTTTACTCAGCACTGAATCTATCTGGAATGTTCTGGAAAATAGGTAAATTTCAAAATGTCACTGTCCTGGTCACAAAAGCAAAGTTTGTGGGGAATAATAGCCATTTTCTATACTTTTGAGGCATAAGCAATTCGGAAATAACATTTACTACCCAGGAACCAAAAAAAAAAAAAAAATAATTGTTACACTGTGTTATTTAAGGATTTTTGGAAAACTGACATCATTGCAATTTTATTGAAAGATGACCAATAGATGGCAGAGTTCACAGACCACTTATCCAGCCCTCAGATCTATCCCAACTATAGGCCCCATGCGATTAGTGAGTTAGTCAGACTACAGGGTCCAATTTCTCTAAGATCGGTCTACTACTTAAAAGCAGATGAAAATAATATTTATGGCCGATAGTGGATGCGTTCTGTTACAGAAATTTGTCAACACAGTTTTCTCTTTCACTTCTCGGAGGCTCTATCTACTTCAGATAATGTTCTGTAGTCCAAAATGAGTTCTAAGCCGGGTCTGCTAAACCAGACACATATTTAAATGTGTCTTGCTCTAAGATCAGTGTGCTTTTAAATATAGAAACAGCTGGTTGGTATGCCTACTGAACCACGTCTAGCAACCATTTTAAAAACACACACAATTAATGCAGCTTTAATATTTACGTTTTAAAACAAGTACTTGAGTCAGAAAATCACTGAAGGCCAAAGTACACTCAGGGGCTGGCAGTCATTTTATGGCTATGGTCCTAAAACAGATTTACTTAGATGACACCAGTGTCTCCAATTGAGCTTTTCTTAGTATTCAATGCAGCAGACCATAACAAACATTCCCTTTGTGACCGAGTTTACCTCAGGGCTTTGAGGCCTAGCTGTAGGTCTTGAACCCAGCTGAAAGTGCTTAGAAATGTTGATAACATACAATGCTACAGCATACTGTACTTATCCAAACAGCATTTCAAGCAAACAAAAAAGCAATCTCCTATTATTTGCACAGTTAAGGCATACCCACAGGATCAAAGTAGGCACATTGCAGACTGGCACAATAGTGTATCATGCAAAGAGAGAAACTGAAGTACGCCAAAATACATTCTGAGGCACGGCAAACAGAAAGGGTAGAGATAACTTGAGATTGACTTGACATTTTAACACAGTGTTACAGATAAATAAATTCAAAAATTCGGGTGAATTGAGATTTGTCCAGAAACTCTCAGACAATTTCATACACAGCTTGCTGTAGCTGCGATAGATGTGCTACTTGTTAAACATCATGCGATGTACCTTGTTATTAAATAATTTTGAAAGTTGAACGAAATTGTGTCAGAAAACCAATTCCGATAGCAGAATATCACATACAGTCCAACTGGAAACATACACAACACCCTTTAAAGAGTTCATGTATGCTTGATCCCCAAAAGTGAACTTTCAAGTACATGATTATTTTGTTGGCTGCTCTCAAGCTAATATTTTACTTGGCTTGTCGAAGTGCTTGTGTCATTTATATTTTGGGAATAATTTCATTGGACAGGCTTTCCTAACTGTTCAATTACTAACGGATATGTCTTTAATTAGAAGAGAAACCCCTTCTTCAAATAACATGGTTCAAGTATGCATGTTTGAAAAGATAAGCGCTGTCATAAGTGAGGTCTGAGCAGGACTTGTGATTATTCTTCTTGGACTAAACTGAAACATAATTTCACTGCTCTGCGTTTGCAGTTCCATCTGGCAGAACAGAAACACCGAAAACGCTAATAAAATGCAGATTAGTACAGGGTGCTGGGGCTTTTAAAACATTCAGCAAGCAGTTAAGCTTTCCATCCATTTTTTTAATGAACTTTTATAGTAAAAAAAAAAAAAAAAAAACAGCTTAAGTAGAAATTAGTAAACTAGGAAAATGGACTGGTTTAAATGCTAAATAGGAAAACGGAATTCAGCATTTGTAATTACGGTACACGATACATTGGCAATGCTCTTCCAAGTTTTAAAAATTGTTAAAATGTTTATTTACTACGTGTGCAAAGTATAAATGTCAACACTTAACCAAAGAGGGGGGGGGGGGGGGGGGGGGGGGGGGGGGGGGGGGGGGGGGGGGGGGGGGGGGGGGGGGGGGGGGGGGGGGGGAGGTTTTAGCGTTTGCTTCTAATAATTTATTTCCACACACACACACACCCCCCCCAAAAAAAAATAAAAAATAATTAAAGCAGTTGGTGACTCAAATATGAAGCATATTAAAATGCTATTGATAAGCTAAATTAACAGATAGCTTATCTGAAGCACACACTGGCCATATGGTGCCACGACCACTACCGCCTGTTGCTGGCATAACAATAGGCTGATCCCGACATAGACTGGAAAGCACCGTTTCACAAGTGATTGTTAGCATGCATTTTCAGAGCGCAGAGGGCAAGAGCAAGCGAGCGTGTATATTTGCATTTTCTTTTCCTTCTACAGGTGCATAGAAGACTAAACCAGATGTCAACTTCAGAATCGGGCTGCTTGGCTTCTGCGATTCAGCACCATTTTGCATACTGCCACAGCTATGGCAAAGACAAATAGGTTTTTTTAGGGGGGGGTTTTTGCCTTACAAGCAACCTAGTCAACAGTGCAACCTGTTTAAAACACCTGGCTTCTTTTCACTTCATCTGGAAGGCCCTGCATTCTGCTCTATGTGCCAGTCAGTTTGTGCTTTCATTACATCAGGCAACATGATGTTAAACACATTCATTCAAACTTATTTTTCTATTCAGAGCAAAGCTTTTGAGATCACTCAAGACTTTCTCTGTCTAAAACGCATCAGGCCGCTTTTTATTAATCAATTAAAGCCTTACAAAGCACCTTAAACAATACACAGAAAATGTTTGTAATTTACCAGACCACAGAAGAACAAAATGAAGAGGATTTTAACAAACAAAAGAGCCTTCTTTTGATAATAAGATCTTGAAACAACTGATATTTTCATGCAAGACAAGTAAATGTTACTGGTTTACTTGCATAATGTTCTTCATTTCCCAGCATGCCTTTCTGTTACACGAGCTCAGGCATAATAACTATTGACTAAAGTTTAACGTTAACAGAGAAAGCACACAATTATTTTGTTATGGGTGTTTGGAACAGTGTTTTATATTCAACAAGTTTAATACATAAAAATCCACTTTTAAATCAAAAATCCTTATGGTACGCAAAGCTTCTGCTTGATTTGACGTTACCCAAAATCTCTTTTTAAAAAAAAAAAAAAAAAAAAAACACACAAGTCAGAAGGGAAACTGGCAGCCCAGCACTGCAGCACAAAAGTTTTCTCAAAAGCATTTTGAGACGGAGGTCACATTGACCCTACTCTAGAGATCTCACTAATGCCAAAAAACTGTTTTTGCTTTCTTGTTTAAAATAATAATCCTAGCGGTCTTTTCATGTCTGTACAAATATAGTTCTCAAAGGAATGACCATTTCTGTGCTCAAATCTCAAGGGTCAGTCTATTCTTTCGATTGATTTTTTTTACTTTCAACAGTGGTTAACCTTGATCTACAGATCCACTCCCATCGCAGATACTACAATATTTACTTTCTACATTTTTCATAAGTAAACTCAATTATAGTTCAGTTTTCATGTATCATTACTCTATCTTGAGACGAAAAAGAAATCATGTTGAAGATTGCTCTTGAACTCTTTCCAAACTCAAAACCTCCACTGAATTATAATAATTAAAACCTGAAAATATAAAGACAGCTCTGTTGGAGCATTTAGAAAAAGAGTCTTGCCAAAACATACAGGTTCTGTGTGTTCTCACATAAATAGCATTTCCCATCATTAGCAATCTACAAAAAAAAAACAGCAGCAGTTAATCTATTATTTTGGGTATCCATGAATATGTACAAACTCTATGCATATTTACAAAACATGCCCATTATTAACAATGAACTGGAAACAGTATTTTACTATCACTAGGTTTTTGTTTTATTATTGTATGCAAATGCACTTATTCCACCACTTAGCAAAGACACAAGACAACTTGCAGGTATGCTGTTTTCACTGCATCAAAAATAAATAAATAATAAAAATAATAATAATTTGCAAAGCATTCTCCAAATCCAATTTCAAAAGTCATGCACCACAAGATCTTCCTTCCAATTTTCTGTTCATTTGAAATTCTTTTTGAGAAATAACCTAATTTTGTTAAATAATGTCTCCAACATTAAAACATTATTACTAGACAAGCCAATGTCTAATGTAAAAAGGAAATTTAAAAAGACATTACACAGATATAGATAGATAGATAGATAGATAGATAGATAGATATCTCAATACCAGGTTGATTTTTTTTTTTCTAGTTAACTTGATGACTTAATTAAAGTATTTTTTATAACGTATCACGAGCAATGGAAAATGGTATAACCAGGCTTAAGAATCTGTGGGAGACAATGCCCTATTCTTCCACTGAGAAATGTAATGCAGGCTGGGATCCAACAGGTCCAGTACTTGCATAAGCTAAAACAAAGCCACTATTGCTAGCCATGGTATTCTCACAGCAAACAGATTTACTTCTCACCATCTTGTCATGTCAAGGGTTAAGTCTGTTAGAAGTCAATCTGTTTCTGTAGTAAATGATAATGGCTCAGTTAGACACATCAACAAACAGCACATTGTATCTAGTCTCATTTTAGTTAAAGGCTACTATGAGATATAGGGCAATAAGTAATTGAAAATATAAAGTTGCTCAAAATCACACAATACCACAGGTTGTTTATAAAAATGGAACTATTTTCCATAAGCAATAACACAAGGGGGGGGTTGGTCTGATTTCAGGCTTACCACTCATATTAACTTAATATCTTGCAATATAAGGCAACATTTCCTTGAAAATTAATT
This sequence comes from Polyodon spathula, assembly GCF_017654505.1. Lineage (NCBI taxonomy): Eukaryota > Metazoa > Chordata > Actinopteri > Acipenseriformes > Polyodontidae > Polyodon > Polyodon spathula. The sequence continues at coordinate 5,374,501 of NC_054550.1, read as the reverse complement.
ACATTATACTGCCTTCTTCCCAGACAGCTCAGATATGGAGTGCACTATAGGCATGGATCTCTCTCTCTTTCTCTATGTTTGTGCTACAACTCAAATGGAATACAGCAACCATATTTTTTTAATTATATATATATATATATCACACACACAGGCTTAGTATTTACTGATACCCAGAAAATATACAACTTACTCTAAATAAAACCTTGGGCTTGCGAATAGTAACCCACCATACTATTTGTTTAAATATTGTTCAACCTTAGTAATGTGCTGAAACTTGTGTTTCAGGAATAAAGCGATCGTGTTTGATCTTTTATTTTATTTTTTATGCTTAACATTTCAAAGCTCTACTCAATGGCTTTGTAACAGTTAATTTCATTTTGTGAACAACAAAACTGAGCAACTACTGTAGGACCTAAAACCAGCTGCGCATGCTGAAAAATCATTACTGCAAACGCCTAATTCAAACTCTTTCGCGGTGTAGTCATTCCTTCCCATTCGCTAGTCTGCAACATTAATACAATAGTGATTACACAGATAACTGGACTTAAATAATCCCAACATACAACCCCCCACCACCACTGTGAATGTTTATCTTGTAACCATATACAGTGTGGCAAATAAACATCTTAAGGGCAAGCTTGAGAACACTTTCTGTAAGAGTTTTAAAAATATATACATATTAAATTAAATGGCTACAATGCATCGCTGGGGGAAAAAAAAACTAAAAAATATCAAATAAAATCTACGACTGAAATGTATTAAGAAAAAAAAAAAAAAGATGTACAACTTTAAAAACGGAGAAGAAATCACCAGGAAAGATTTCTTTTTATTTTATCTTATAAAAAATAAATCTAAGACAACTTCTGCTGCTCCAGTTGTAACTGACAGTAACACTTCTCGATCGTTAGGGTTAAATTATTCAGAAAATCACAGTAGGGTTCTTCTTGTTACTTGCTCTCTCACAAACGTTGTTGCTAATAAATTATTTGCAAAAGCCTCACTCCAAAAATGGATCATTTGGACATTTTTTTCTGGAGTAAAATAATACATAATTTAAACACACACACACGCAAAAGACCACCCACCTTTTTAAGCGTAAATACCCTCTTACATAAAACTACAAATTACCAACTTTTTTTAAAAAACACATTATACTCCAGACTACTTTCGTTGGTTCTAAAACAAATGTACAAATCAAGTTTGAAATCCTATAAACTCATTACAGGTCGATTCTTTTTTTTTTTTTAGTTTAAGTATTTACATTTTTAAAAGACTTTTCTTGTGGCATTTTGCTTCCATGTTCTGTAACAAATACACGGTAAAAATTACAGAACACAACACAAAGGCTGAAGGTATGCCAAGAATGAGACAATCAAGAGACGGATACAAATAACAAAAAGAAAAAGCACTCTTTTATATACTTACAGTGAAGAAAACAACAAAGGAAGGAGAAAAACGCGGATTATCCCGGCGGTGCAACAAGTCCTTTCGGAAACAATGTTTACGCCGAGTCCTGAAAATGTTCCACTCCAATCTGCAACTCCCAACCTCAGCGCCTCTGGAGAACAAAACGCCAACAATGTGATCCTTCATCTCGTGAAATTTCAATTTCTACACAAAACTAAAATCTCAACTAATCGGAAACTCGTATTATACACCATTTACAGCTTGCGACTGTGGGCTCTTGTAGCCCAATCGTGCGTAAGGTCGGGCTTCTTCACAAAAAATTTGAAAAATGTCAAAGATTTTCGTGCTATGTCAGAGACAACAACGCAGTGAGTCAGTGGACAAAGTGAAAGCACCCGGTTGCAACAGCGGCAAGAAACATCATAAAAGAACCGAAAACGACAACTAAACACTGGCTTTAAACTCTGCCTTCTTGCTACTAGTGATCAATCTTGACCACTGCTATTCTTTGTTGGAAAAAAAATGTATTTATTTTTTTAAAAAAAAAGCTACAACTTTATTGAAACCTGGCCAGCTGCAACCATTTTGCATACCATTAAATGCAAACTTACCTCAACCTCCACTCTGCTAGTACTGTTATTTGTGTTTAATTTCTCCCCCTTTTTCCTTGCATGTAATGTATCGTTTTGTAAACTGTGTAAAGTTATTCTTGAGTTTCTGGGGCAGCCGGGTGTGTGTACGTGAAGCGGCGGCGCACCGAGAAGGATGTGAAGAATGCTCGGAATGAGACCAGGAATGAAATGAACGCGAAGACCGAGCTTCCATGGGGCGGAGCGAGGGTGGCGTCATCCCAAACTCCGGGGCCAGCAAAAGGAGGGGCCAGAGCCAAAGAGGTGACCTCATGAGAGACGATTTCAAACTCAGCACAGAACTAAAGGAGGGAACTTTGTGACTGACGTCACAGAAGACACCCACAAAGAAAAGGTGTGTTAACGACGGCCCCTAAAGCGACCGCCAAAAAAAACCAAAGGTGTGTGTGTTGGGGGTGGTTAGGGGAAGGATTGGATTTTGGGTTAATTACAGGTACTCCACTGTACTCAATTAAACAACAACGCTCTTATAAAATAGCACAAGATAACTAATATGTTGTTTCATTATAAACTTCCATTACAATATCACATTGTGGTTTGTTGTATAGTATAAATGTCAGATCCCACTGGGTTTGTGTTATACTGCTTCATAGTTTTCAACAATGCATTGTTTTCACGTGTTAAAGGGTTAGTAAGTGCTCCATATGGTTTTAGGAACATGTTGAAAATGTATCAGTTCTAAAGCAGGTGCCTCTAGCATTCCAACAAGACATGCTTTTTTAAACATTGTTTTATTATATTGTGTGCATATATTGATAAAAAAAAAAAAAAAAAAAGCAGGGGGGGAAATAACAACCTCTGATTGAACCTCACATGATCCTGCTGGAAAAATAGCGTGTACGCACCTCTTGCATACTAATGAGCCGCTTCACACTGTATAAATCAATTATGTATCACATTACATCACAAAATTCCATGGCAAACCGTCATTTTATTTTATTGTTATAAATCCACAGCCACAAAATGAGTTCCGCCCATTTTCTTTCATATATTTGTATATGTAGATGAAACTCAAGAGAACTGGTACAGGGCCAACTTTCACAGACATGACAGTAGTGCACCTGAAAAATAAAAATAATTAAGTTCTACAGCAACTGTCTCCAGTAGACACAAAGAATACATGAGGCACAGCTAAATGAAATAGAAGAAAAATACGAAAAAACAACAAAAAAACTACAACATAGGTTATTAATGTATTTAAACACTGGCTTAAAGAAAACGAAATATGGAGATTAGTTTAAAGGAAATAAGTCCAGAAAACCGCAACAGCATTCTGGGGGAATTTTATGCCAGTGCAAGAAGTTCAACTGGCAACCAGTATAGTTTCCAATAATAGAACGCTGAGAGCTGGATTAAATCGTTTTTTTTTAACAGAAGTTTTAATATTTCTGTAGACAGCGAGTTTAAGACCAGCAATAATGTCTTCCTGTCGATAAAGACAAGGCTAGACACCACCCTTGGCTTCCTCTTGGGCCTAATCACTACCCAGGCCTATGTATATTTCATGGGAGCCCCACAGCCCTTTGTGATTTATACCTTACATATATATTATGTATATAATAGCTATATTTACACTGTGGCCCCCTGCTAAGAAAAAAAAAAAACACTTTTGTGACTATAAAAAAGAATGACACACACACCTGGCAAACTTCATTTTCTGCATAACGAAAAGAGACGACAAGGAGTATGAACCAGGAAAGGTATGTTCTGTTCTAAGTAGTGTTGACAGATATCTTGAACATACGGGCTGCTTTGAGTTTCGAGAAAATATTGAATCTCTTACTTAAATACTCTGGTATTTCTGAATAGATCAGCTAGGGATGGGGAGTTTGCTGCCGGATAGCTTCATTCAGACTACTTTCTCACTACATATCTTGGTATTCGTCTATCTTTTTTTTTTTCTTAAAGTAAAAGCTGAAAATGACCACCTATATATATATATATATAAGGAAGAAAAAACTTTGTTTTGTGGAGTTTTAAAACTGTGTAGCAAAGGCGAATTCTCAGCCTGCCAGTTTGAATTCTTTTGTTTGAGCATTTTATTTTGGCTCCTGTGCATTGTTTTTTTTTTGGTTTTTTTTTTTTTTTTTTTTTAATAAATGTGCGCATCAGCACTTTAAAACTGCAGTTTCTCTGCCTCTGAGCCTTTTTCCTGCCAATAACATCTTGGGCCACAGCGCTCTCCTTTCAAACTGACAAAATCACAAAATAGAAGCTCTCAAATTAACATTCGGAGTAGTTAATAGTGTGACCCAGAGAAAAACTTTTTATCTGGCCTTTATCTGGTCTCTTATTAGAATCAGGAAAGTGTGCAGGTCATAGTCCCAAACTCTATCCTGGGGTCTCTTCCTTAGTGACCTCCATAGGAATTTAGCACTGTGGAATACACAAGTGTAGTAAAAGAATGATAAAAAAAAGAATATCTTAAATGAACGGAAGAACACACTGATTGTATAAACATGGAAACGCATGGTAAACATCAGACAGTGAAAGTCAAACTTTCAGTTTTCCGTACTACACCCCCATGTACCTCATTGTAACCCTATGCAAGAAGAAAACTGGCCCCTGCATGACCACACTGAAAAAGATTAAGCAACACTGCATCAAAATCTGACGGCAAACTATTTCAAAAGCTTCTTCTTGGTTAAGGGCTTGAGGGTATATGTTCCCACCCATCACGCTTGTGTAAGGCGCATGGCAGAAGCTTGTATGAGCATGTCGAGGCAAGCACAGACGGTATCTTTTATTTTATACCATTGCCACAATATATTTGAGTATATAAAACCTAAAACATAAATAAACTGATATTTGGTGTTGCTTATTACTTCTTAAGGATTGTTTGGGTGACAACTAAGGGTAAACTAAAGATCACTCATTAGATATTACTCAGAAAACTCAAATATCCATTGTTTCGTACATGCTAAACTTTCAGATTACCCGGATTTGAATCCTGATGAACAGGTTAATGACGACTCAGATTGCAGTGAAGATACTTTAAATGGATTATGGTGTGCAGCCTGCAGTGTACAGTATGAATCAAACACAGATGTGGTACTCCAGACATAAACTAGCCTGTCCAGATGAAAACATACATTATATACAGTCTGTCAATTTCTGAACTGTCTTTTGTGAGTCACTTCAATATTGATTGACACTTGCAGGATCGATTTATTGTTCTTGAGAATCAGATTTTTGTATTGAATAAAACAGTTATTATACTTAAAGTTGTATCCTATACCTGGTGCATTGATTTTCCCAGTCAAATAATTTCAATATTCTGACTTCATTAAGACGTGTATTAGATATGTATGAACACCTTGGAATCAAAAGGAGATTATCTAGACTAGCTGAAGACTAGAGTCTCAAGTCCTCTGTTATTGCCCCTTTGTAACCCAATGAATGTAATTTCGCAGCTCCATGGCGATGATCTTGGGTGTCCCTGGCAAACAATTTAGACACAACCTGATTTCTTCCTTGTTTGGACCCTTGGTTAATGGAAAAAACTTCGGTCTGGCATTAGTTAATCATGGCACGGCTTGTTCTCTCGTGTAGAGTCTGGCACTTACAATTCAGTCCCGCTGTTTGGTTTGGTGTATTTATTTACGCAAAGTGAAGGTGTGGACAAACTTCTCTGGCTCTTTGTTTTGGGGCCTGGCGTCACTTGAGCAAACGCTGCTGCTGCTGTTGCAAAAAAAAAAAAAAAAAACAGTTACAAAAGTTAACTATTAAAAGTTGGTTATACCAGGAAGTATAACCATAAATACCTTCGTATGTCTGTTTATTAATTGCTTCGTAATCATAACCATTAAAATGAAAGGATAACCCTGACTGGAGCTTTCTGTTTAACAGATGGATTAAACCCACAGCAAATAGAAATGACAGAAAAAAATACTGCTCCCAAACTACTAATTCTTGCAATTTAATTTTTTTGCAGTGCAATACAATTCCTCATCAAACATTTTACAGGCAAGAGGTACAGGCGCTAATTCAAAAATCTGCGTGCTTGAAGAGAAAAAACAAAAACAAAAAACAAAAAAACATTATCATCATTAATGTTTCAACCACCGAAGCGTCGAATGACTTCTGTTCTGGATTTCTACTAGAAATCCCAAGCCTTTTGCCAATCAAATATTTCTGATGAGGTCACTTAGCTGTGACTCATAGTAAGGAGCTGTAGCAGACAACAGGCTGTTGCTGTGCAATAATTATGAAACAGTTCCAGTGAGAAAGACTGGGATGCTTTCTGAATGGAGGCAGCGTGATGTTGTTTTTGCATTTACAAGTCCCTCAATATGGGGTCACCTTGGGACACAAATGGTCAACAGGCTGAGCAGAAATACAATGTCAGCAGATCCCCAATTCTCCTCTCTTACCGTTCCACATTAGCAGGTTCTTCAGATTCCATTTTACATGTGTAATGCAGTCATTCTGGTGTCAACTGGGAATGATTTGGTAACAAGCTGCCATGTGGAACCCAATTTCACATTATAACACCCTGTATATTAATACACCTTAACCAACTGCAGCTTTGTTCCCATAGGGTCTGCTGAGATGTAATGACTCATGTAGCAAAGACAGCACTGGAGAGGGGAAGACTGAGCCATTCACTATGCAGAAACACAGGAAGCACGAACTGAAAAGCAAGGGAAAGATCTGCTATATAATGTCAACACTTATGTTCCCAGGGTAGTCATTTGTTATTTAAAAAAAAGGAAAATAACAAACAGAATGCAATTGTTAACATGTGTGCCAGTAACACACTGGAATATCTATGCACGTATATATACTGTGATTTCCCCACGATTACTATATATATATATATATATATATATATATATATATATATATATATATATATATAATCTATATACCAATATATGAGTAAAACCAATATTGCTATAAATGAATACTGGAAATAATGTACTGTATATAAATTATATTTGAATTGTTAACCTGCCAGCACACAAAATAGCCAGGAACCATCTGAAATGTTCAAATAAATCCTTCGAAGGAAACACTTGATTGCTCTGGTTTAGAAAGGGTGGCATGTATAATATGTGCCTATGCTACATCTGAAATGATACTCTATCGTAATGAGAGGCAGACAGGAATATGCCCCAACACCTGGGAGAGACCTTTAACCTTTCAAAGCTGGTGTTCTGGGTCTTCTTTGCTGCCCTCACCAGACCTTCTAAATGTTGATTTCATGTTGAATTGTTGGTGCTTGTGAAGCTGGACACTCCACAGAGAGGACAAAGCACGAGCAGAGGCATTGCACGCGTTCCCTGTCCAAAACCAACCAGAATGGGCCCGAAGGTATCCTGGCACAGAAAAACCACAGCCTTGGTATCCTAAAACTGTCAGGAAATATAAAGCAGCCAGGTAACCATCGCAAACCTTTGTCTAACCGGATGGAAAGGTTGTGTCAGGCAAGCGACTCTTAATGTAAGTTCCATTCCTGTCCCTGCCTCACTTTCTGCCTCACGACCAGGGCTAGTCATTTTAACTTACTGGATATTTCTCAGCCAGGCTGATATGAAATTATGTAAAATTGTATATAGAGATATCCTCAGATAACAATGTAACACTAGTAGAGCTGTTGTTGTTTAGTTGTTCAGAAAGTTACAAGCAGAAACCAAAGGTTTTATTTCTCTGAACTGGTTTCGCTAGCAAATGGTACAAGGTCTAGTCTCACCTTCACAGCGTTCTATACCCTTGGTGTGTTGTCAGCTCTATGAGAGGATATACAATGATGTATGAGAGGCATGTTTGGTGACCCAAATGAACCCCTTCCTTTCTCAAGAGGCTGTTGCCATCAAGTCCATTTTGAAACGTCTCATTTTAAACCTAACATACGGCAGTCTTGTGGCTAACAAATGAAGCACCTCACTCATCAGCTCTGCTTAATCTCAGCATGAAGAAAACAAAAAAGGAAACACATGTATAAAATGTAAATGATTTCTAATGCAGAATACTGTACTGTAAAGCCAAAGGCAAACTAGAATTAAGTCAAGCACATACTTATATTCTGCAAATAGCATGCAATAGATCTGGATTTTAAAAAGTTATTTCAACAAACAAACATCAATACTAATGGTGTATCTAAATCAAATAGAAAATCACTAAGAAAAAAAAAACACACAGAAATTACAAATAACAAAACTTGGATCATAAACAAACACACAAACAAGACCGCATAAACACCAATGTACAACTCTGCAATTGTTTGCACCCAACTGATCTGCTTAAATTTCCAATCTATTTTACCGTGGCTGTGTAGTCCTTTAAACGTTTGGGTGTCAAACTGACGCACCAGAATGAATGCCTTTGGGGGGGGGGGGGGGGGGGGGGGGGGGGGTCACAGTACAATTAGGGCTCCCAAGCCTCTTACAAAAAATTTCCCGGGTTGAGATGAAATTTAAAACCAGGGCCTGCCAGCCCCCACTTCCCTGTCCTCCAGCTCTACACTAAAGCAAGCCACACTGCCTTCGTCAGGTGACATTTAGAATAAGGCAAATTAACAAACGCATTGTATAGCTCAGTAAATACACCAACACACATTTAGCTGTAAAATATCAAGGGGTATTTGATTGCTGCTTGCTGCAATGCATATTGTCTATATCGCAAAATTATGAATTCTGTGGCTTATATTTAATATTTGTGTATTTTTCAAGTATGTTAGTAAATATGTATAGTTGTTGCCATGTAAATACAAAAATAATATAATACACTAGATAAGGATCATTTTAAAACAAACATAGAAGAGCAGAAACAACCATAAATAAGGCCCTTCACTGACCCATAAAACTAGCTGATACTCTTGCCTGGTCTTCAGCATGAGACCTCAGCACTGTTCTCTCAGCGGATCAGAAAACAGCATCTGCTGAGGAGAATCATTGTCAGGAGAGGATGTTGATTGGGAGAGAAGAAGAACATCAGCAGATGGACCATTTTTTAATTGAATCCAACAAACATATTTCTCCAGTTGTATCATTTTCTCTTTGACTCTTCCGTTCAGCTAAAAATGGAATCCAATTGGGCTTCAAGTCTTGAGAAGCTTTTCAGTTTAAACATACCCAGAGTACTCAAACCCTTCTGATAAGAACTGGAAGGTTGCAGGGGATCTGAAAAGTCCCCTCTTCTTTTAATGAAATCCATACAATGTCAGGCAGATTCACAGCAGAAAGCAACAGAGAGTACAAAGCCATGACCCATATGTCAAACAGAAACACTTAGTCGATTTCATTACTGGAATAGGGAATACGGGATATGTTAAATACTGTAATGCACAATTCAACTTAGAAACAAATAGTGCTTTAATTCTATGACATTATTTACACAGGAATTATGACAGGTCTATACAGTTTCTATACATGCCAGTAAGGCACAGTGCCTTATCTTGTTCCCAGAGAAATACAATTTCTCTGCCTGTGACTTGAGGAATTGACTTTTTATACCATTCATGCTGTTCAGCCTGAAAAAACACACAACAAAAGAGGACACTGGTTTTCCTCACTTGATAAATGGAGCTTGCTCAAAATCCTAAATCTAATTTAATAATAAAAAAAGAACCCAATATTTTAAGTGAACCCATGCAGACATTTAATGCTATTCTAACCTTTCTTATCTAGCGAGTCATTTGCCCCTGAGTGAATTACAGTGAGCCTAATCAAAATGTAATAATCTGTAATTGATCTGAAGAGAATTTGATCAAATGTTGGGTCACTTCAAATGGGATGTAAGCATGTGAATGGTTGCCATCTAGTGGTAAGATCTAACATGGCCCAATATTTTTGCATTTATGTATTGAAAATATAAATTCATGAGTTAATTTAAAACCAATGCCATGATAGAATTAAATATTTCTACAAAGATTATGTGAGTTATGAATGTCCTCCTTCTGTATAATGTATAAAAAATGACTAGACCTTTGCCAATAAATCTAAAAAATAAATATTATAAAAACAATGCACTGTATTAATTGGGTAAACCCTTCAATTTGTGAAACCCAGATACAGAGTTTTACATTTTAGATTTAAGTTTTAAATCTATGTTGACAGAACATTCATAACTTCATACACTCAAATCAATCAAAAACCTGCCTTTGCTATAAAGTGTGTGTCTGTGAAACCGTACAATGAAGGGCACTAATGGAATTACACTGATAGTGCTGTGGTCTTTAAAGGGTTAATCTGCTTGAAAATAATTCAAACTTTTTTTCACATCTGTCTAAAAGAACTCTGATTTGAAATACTGCCAAAGCAAAGCCATTTCATTGCTGTAATCTTAAAAGCCCCAATAAATCAATTTTTTCTTTTTTTTTTTCTATAGGTTTGTGTGATACCATAAAGGCAGCAGTCCATTTTAAATATATTTGACTTTGTACATGGGTTTACAATTCCACCATTGTTTGTGGCACTTAAGCCGACAGTCTTAGAAACCAGGAAAAAAGCTGAATGAAGGTCAGCATTTTATTTATTTTTTTAATTTGGCTTGCAAATGCATAAGTCAAGTGTCTTTTATGATGAGGATTTTCACTTACAGAATCCTCGGCACGCAGGTAATGTGTGAACACATGGGAATCCCATTTAAATACACTGTCAAATGTTCAGAAATTGCAGGACAGGTGCCAAAACCACCTGCAACTGTAACAGGAACTTCCATGCAATGGTTTTATTTCCCTAAATTAGTTGTTCAAAATGGACACAAAGTAGTAAGACTCAAAATAGGAAAAGACACGAGTATATCCTTTCAAAGGCAGCCTGATTGTGGAGAGCCTGACCACCAAGTGACTCAAATACCAAAATTGCACAAAGAAATTACTACTACTGGCACAAACTATGTGGCTGATGTAATCAAGGAACTTAAGGACACTATACCACCGTTCATTCAGAACAAATAAAACTAGTCTCCCCTCATAGATACCATAATTCAGCTGCAGTCTCTGTTCTTCATCCAAGATGTTTCATAGCCATGAGTTGCTTACCTCATCAACTGGCAAGGTAAGCATGGTAATTGTCTATAAGGCATGATGTGATGCTCTCCGACGCTTCTTTCCAGATGACAGTGGCACGATCCAACACAGCCATTGTAAAGCAGCCACGAAGCAGTTTATTGAATCAAGGCTGATGTGTAGAACCTCCAATGGCCAAGCCAATTAGAGCCTGGCATCATAAACTCTTATGTAACTAGAATAAAACAGATGTTGTGTTGTTTGATATTTATCAATCTATAAACTAACAGGGGGGGGGGGGGGGGGGCATGAACTTTAATTAGAAACTGGAGAATGCCAATTTGAACAGATATTCTAGTGTCACCTGGGCCTAGGAACATTTAGATCAGAGGAAGGAAGGGTTCAATATAATCAAGTCGTTGATATGCAGACAGTCCTGGTGAACGCTTTGGAAATGAGATGCAAGCTCTTGAAATCGGAGCTGTCTTTTGATGATCATAACCAGTGAACAAAAAAACAAAAAAAAACTGCTTACTTTCATCTCTCCATTCCAGCCTACCATCGCCTCTCCACTCGGCAGCCATCTGGACCCCAGCTCACAAGATTTAGAAATGTTGATTTTAACGGGCAAGAATATCTGTGGAATGGCTGAGGGAGAACTCGGTAGATTACATTTATGTAACCAACCATGCCCTGTTTACTTGAGTCGCACTTCAGGCTGCTGTGAATAGACGCAAGATTTGTTAGTTTGCTTAAAATGTTCATCTAAATTGCAGACTTTTCAGGTTGGTTGTGCTCATTTGTTTTTTCCTATGCAAAGGTTCTTCAGATTTCTGTTCATAACGGTACTATGGAATCTTTGAAATTAAACTGTATTGTGGCTTTCAGCAGATGCCTTAAAACTGTCAATATCTCACTTTACCTTTAAAATGCTGAAAAATGTACTACTTTGTACCCTAAGAGTGTGTGTTTAATGGTATAGAGGAACACAATGGAATTACTGTGACTATTGAAATGCAAACCCAAATAAGTGACATACATCAATAAGGCATGAATGTGCACAAGTGCAGATCATTTATTAAATAGAACATCAATAATTATGAACTGCGTGGGAAAGAATATAACACAGTTTACTTGGTGTTTTAATGACATCAAACAAATAAAGGAAAAGTCAAATAAGTAATTTAGAAAACAAAATAAAGAAAGAAAAAAAGAAAGAAATCTTTCCCTTTTGGAAAGCAAACACTGAAGAATCACCTAATTTCTTAGAGTGACCTTTTATTTATGTCATAAATAGGACTGATAATAAATGTTGTGATAAGAACAGTGTTGTCAGCCTTCAACAAAGCATTCCCTTGCCATACATGGAAGTGGCAGCGAACCTAATTAGGGGCAGATGTCAAAACGCATTAAAAAAATAAAAACCTGGATGTTTAAAAATGTGAATAACTGACAGATCCTTAAAAAGTATTCCTTCAAGTGCCAGTTTGGAGGACTCGCTTTTACAATGAATAGTACAGGATGCATTCTCTGCTGCCTGCCCCTGCTGAAGTCATCACATAAATGTTACCATCCATACGAACACCCAGCTAAAGTCCCATAAAATCATTACTTCACAAAATACAACAACCCGAGCCAGAGTCATGCCTGGCATAAACTCGGATACCTTCAGAACGAATGACAAACAGACTGTGCAAATCACTCTGTGTGGCACATTTGAAAGCAAAGTCTGAAGGATTCACTATCATCTGTGTGATTCTTTTTACTGTTTAGAATCATTATTCCAATATTTTGTGTTTTTTCTTATGTCTTTTGCTGAGTATTTTAATGGTCTCCCTATAAAAACAGCACTAGTGTCGGCTAAGAACTACAGTATGTTTGCCTTTTATATGTGTTTCATGAGAGGGTTTGCTTGTAATTTTTGGTAGTACTACAGATAAATGATAAAAACAGTTTGAAAACAACCAAAAACAAAGTGAACCTGCCAGAGGTCAGAGGTCACCTGGTAGGATCCAACAGAATCCTGCCATCTTCAGTCAACCAGTTTAATGTTGAACATCTATTGCTCAAGAATCTTTTCATACATTTTGTCTAACCAATCAGAACCCTGAAGGCAAAGGCCCAGCCTCAGAGGTCTCGGCCTGGGCATGTTGGGAGCCTGGAGGGTGGTGAAAGAAACTATCGCCACGGTTTCTCCCCCAATACAAGACTGGCAACTTGGCGTGAGCAGGAATCAAACCATGCTCACATGACTCACTCCATGTGACAGTATAGGGCCCCTGGGCAGCCTTAGCCATGCCTTTTTACACTAGAAACACAAATTACTATCTTTCCAGGTGAAATGCAAGGCGGACCAGCAAGTTAATACGTTGGATTTTCAGTTTTTTCTCAAGCACTCTTTATTTCCTGTAATATGCACCCTGTTCACTGAACAGCAATGCATTAGTCCTGCACAGGCTATAAATTCACTCTGGCCTTTAGCAGTTTTCTAAACACATTTACTGACTGATTCTCAAAAGCCCAACTGTTCCTAGAAGGGGGGTGGTTGAGGTGCTCCTCTTTTTGGATTTCATTCTATTAAATTCCCCTTCATCTGTGTCTGGAGCCCAGCATCAACTCCTAAGCTAGATTAGGTTGTGTCTTGTAAATTGGTCACAAATGACATTAAATCCATAGAGTAATAAAGGGTTCTTTACTCTAACCCTTTTATTATTGAAAATGCGATTCGTCCTTAAAGCCCCGCTTTTTGCTCGAGTTACTTAAGAAAAAGATGCCGTGACCTTCAATCATTCTTGTTAAAACACACAGGCTCACATTTCTCAGGTACTTATATGAGCTTGAGATCCTCTCAGTGTGATGGTCTAACCTCCCCACACTGGCATCAGTTTGTTAATAATCTACAGTATATATTGAACCAGAAGAAAAGCTACACTGTAGCTGGTACAATATTAGAAGCAAGTGGTAGATACATGACCTGTGTAGTATTTTAACAACCAGACACTTTTAATAAATATATTTTATTTAATAGTATTGTGTATAAAAAAAATATATACTGTAAATAACTCCAGCAAGCATAACCCTATTTTAAAGGGCTTGATCATGTAATCTGGAGGGACCACATATGCAGCCCACTTTAGTGTACAATTTTACTTTACATGGAAATCTGTAAACATTTCATCGAACTATATAAAGTGGAGAAAGAAAAAAACATCTTAAACTCTTGTATTCGTGTTACTCTACAAAACTATGAGCAACTTTAGAATAGTATTTAGTACAGTAAATAAACTAAATAATTTTTTTTTTTTTTTTTTAAAAGCTTTTTCCATAAAATCAGCTTTGCTTGGCAGGCTACCAAAAAACGGGTTAATATCTTTCATATGACTAGACTGTGAGTCACCTAGGGCTACCACACATCTCCTTTCATTATCTGCTACTCCCTTCATAAACACTGAATCCCCTTTATAGGCCCCCACATGTTTATACTTTAATTTCCCTTTTATAAATGTAAATAGTACGTCTCAGGTTTATGTGAAATAACAATACAAAAATGCAGATACTTCTGTTTTATCTCATTGGGCACAAGATCCACAGCAATGTGACAATACTTTATCAAGTAAGACGATACAACAGATAAAATCCTCTAAATCATAAAAAAAAGTAGATTTTTTGCCGCCTTCTTTCGTCACCAATGAGTTACAAAACTAACATGTTTTTTTTTTTCCTTTCTCCTCATGCTATTTCCAATCACTTCCCCTTGAATGTTGTTGTTAATGTATTATGCATTGTTTTTTGTTGTTTTTTTACTGCATCTTGGAAAGCGTTCTGTGATGGCGGTCCACTATGAAAGGCGCTATATAAAATGAAGACTGATTGATTGTTTTGCATAGCGCCACCTGGTGGACCAACATTTCACACCTAGAATGACTTGAGTCCAAATATAATCACTCTGAATCAATAATCAATAAACCAATAGGAACAATAATGAGGGAAAGGACATGCACCCTAATCCTGAATGAAACTGGCCAAGGGTACTTTAATTACTTTTTAATTAATTACTTTAAATTTAATCTCATCGGTCAGTGGGAGGTTCCCCAGTATAGTACAGCATAAAATGACACTCTGAAACATATGTGTTCATTATTCTGTGTGCATCATCAATCCACAAGAAACACATAATAAAATATATTGACAGTGGGATTCCTCCATTACGTTCAACAGTGAGGATAATGGTTATAATAGTCCCCAAAGGCAAGATCTTTAGGTGTGTGCTTTTTTTAAGGTCATAGATTATTATTCAGAAACAAGCCAGTTAGCTATGACTTTTTCACCCTGTGAAAAGCTGCTGTCAATAGACCACTGATGGCATTTGTTTATTCAAACTCCTGCAATCCCAGTGAATGTAGGGTTTTTTTTTTTTTTTTGGAAAGATCATGGTATGGTTTTCAAAATAATCTCAAAAGGAATATCAGATTTAAAAAAAAAAAATGAAACCACCACTGCAGAACAGTATTATTAAAATGCATATGGCTTAGATTATTTAGATTAAGATAATTATACTATCGGCATGACAGAGAAATCACAGTTGCCACACAGCTACAGATCAGCAGTGAAACAAACCCCAAGCAGGTGACACTTTCTGACCAGTGTAATCTAGACTATTATTTACCCATTTAAAAAAGTAAAAAAAAAAAAAAAAAACAGCTGTTAAATTTCTATGCAAATAGGAATGCAAATGCCTAATGTAAAAAAAACAAAAAAGGAAAAATTCAAAAAAAAAAAAAAAAAAAAAAAGCTCTTTCTGAAAAGATAAGACTCGCTAATTAAGTCTTATTAAAGGGTTTACAGTAGTCTAGTACTCATTAAGAAAAATACTATGACAACTGAGGTAATTACATAACATGTGTATTTTAAAAAAAAGGTAATTATCTTAACATGCCTTTCTAATCTAATAGAAGGAATATAAACTCGCAGCATTTAATTACAGTGATGCCTGCTATTAATATTGCAATTATCTAGTAGTTTTGTCATCCGCCAACGGTACAAATGCCCAAATTTTATCAATGAAACCATACAATTACAGCAAATGGTCACTCACTGGTACACACACCTCCATTCTTTCATTCTGAACAACAGATTCAGCCTTCATCCTGGCACAAGGAACCTACATGTAAAGACAGTAATGGCTCATTTGAACACCCTGTACCAATTTCATGGCAATATATATAAGACAGGGGTACAGCATATGGTGGAAAATGGAGTAATTGTTATCTAATGGTGGCTCTTTCCTATTGAAGAGTATCTTAACCCAGTTCTTCAATTACATAAAACTGTTCTTTTCTGTAATTTCCACTGTCAAAAGGCTGCCTATGTAAAAGCTTATAATCCCGAAGGCTCAATGATAATACATATACAGCAGAACAGTGGGTAATTGAAAGGTATTGTTAAAACCCACTTAACTGGGCCCATTTACAGCCGCTGAATACAAGCAACAAAGAAAAACCATAAATACAGTGCTATTGTTCTTGTTGCATTACACTGACAGGGTTGTGAAGCATGCAGATTGGAGGGTTACTGTGAAACTTTCATTTGGACAGCATTCAGTTAAACAACTTCATACTTCACTGTATTAAATCAATAAATATTGGCAGTCAAATAACTTTTCTTATTAGGTTGCAAAAGGATTGAAATGGCAAACCAAGACTGCATAGAGATACAATGTGTTACATAAACCTCAGTGTATTTAAGACTATCATGATTTCATGGATGCCCTAGTAGTTGATTATATTAAATACTGTTCCCTGTTTCATCCACAGGGGTTACTTATTCACCCTGTACTGTATTCCAAAGTTTTAAAATACCTTACCGTTTAAAAAATACATTTTAACCAGAGCTTGTTACCGTAGACAACGTACACACAATTTAAATGAGCCAACTGCATCTCAAGAGCGTTGCTAATGCTTTTCAGCCAAGCGCCAAGACTCACATGAAAGCTGTGGAGAAAGCGCTAGTAAACGATTTCTCAAAAGACCTTGAGGGCTATTATGAGAGTACAATAATATAATATAGGATTCTATATCTGTAGCACCTCAAGGTTTTTTTTTTTTTTTTTTTTTTTTTACACACACGACTCAAAAGACTACACAGCTAAGGCTTTGTCCAATACAGTAAGTATTCTTAGGCACGATTTATACTGAACTGCAAAACTGAAAAAAGAAAAACATAAAACAAAGCCCAATGCAAGTATCATGATTTTCATACAGTAAGTTATCCATTAGACATTTAACCTGGATACAAAGAGACACATTTAGTGTTAATACATTGTCTACAAAAAATGTGGGAAAGTATATTTAGTATGACATGAGAGTGTTCTTACCAAAAAAAAAAAAATAAACTGTTTTCAACAGTTATAAGAATTGATCCTCTTCTCTGGACTCTCTTCAAATGATCATTCATAAATAAATTTTAATATTTAAGAATAAATACAAATTTATATTTTAAGAACTATACCGGTGTCGTTATTAATTGTATGGTTTCTAAACAAACTGAGTTTCAGATAAAAGGCACTTAGCAGTGAACCAAATGAGTGCTCAACATGTGAAAGACTGTCAGTGTTGGTTTAGTACAGCAGTTACTTGCTTTCTGGGATTTCAGTTAGTTGTAACTGGTGATACGGTACAGCTACCTTCAGAAGCCATTTCATTTTAGCACAACAAACGTTAATTGCTGGTTTCAAAATCTTTAAAATAATTTCCTTTCCTCTCACTAGGACTAGCGTACAGTATCATATGCCTGTTTCTCTGTTTCTGTGTTTACGTTACTTATTTGTTATTTTTCCCTGTAGACTATGGAGGCGTTTCCAAAAAGATGCTAAAGAAGTCAAAGTTGCTACTTCATGGTCTGAAATTACTGTGCTGTACTGTCACTCAATTTCACTCCAGTCTCCAGGACACCAGGAAGAAACAACTTCAACTTTTTCAATCTACAAAAACCTGTACTTCCTGTATAAAGTATAAACAAGCAAGGAACACAAAGATCTTCAGCACAAAAATCCACTAGATCAGTGGATTTTACCATAAAAATACTTCAATTTAGGAACTTGCAAACAATTACCACGTTTTGAATGTAAAATATATGAATGATTTAGGGGTATACTATATAGTACTGTTGTATTCTTCCTATGGGCCTCATTTTATTGCTTTGTTTACATTCTGTGGTCCCTTTTAAATAGGCACTACAGTGTCTTGAGGCTTACATTACCACTAAGCCGCAGTTACCTACTGTATCTGTACTGTGGCTATGTTTTTCTATTGCATTGAATGAAACAGGAAGGCAGAATAAACAACTTGAGTCTGACAGTAGTCGTTGTTCTGGAAACACACCCCGAGTCACTTCCTGTTTACTCCACATTCCTGTATTTGGTGAACAGGTTGTAGAGCACTCTCAAAGTTGACTTCAGGTCACAATTCACGATATCTGTGAGAAAACAAAACAGCTGTCATTACAGGAATCAACAGAGCAGGTTTTTGCTGTTAACACAGACATAAAAAACATTAAAAACAATAGCCTTCTCAACTAGGCAACCCCACTGTGCTGTGTTGTTAAAGTTTCATTTAAAAGAATATCCTGTTTTCTCTCAACAGCTGAGATATCCTGGCAGTTACATAAACCAAAACAGTCCCTCTAGAAGGACGATGCAGCACCATATCGCCACCTATTGACAAAAAATGATTGTGCTGCTGAATTTACAACGCCACCCAAACTACTACCCTACCAAACACTCTGCCCACGTGCCAAAGCACACTGCGTTCTGTCTACACCTTCATAATATTTATTTGTATGATGCTCTCAGAACAAGATCTCTTCTATTGAGTCTTTTATTTGATGCAGCGCATAAAGCTTATTCCTGTCTGGTTTTGTACACTGTTGCGTGTGTTTCTGTTTTAAATGACTTTGGGATTTGCAAGCACTACTTATTTTTATTTCATCTTGATATGACTATACCTTAAACTTGAAATGCAATTGTTGCTCAAATATAACATGCATAAGCAAATGTCATATGGTTGCAATCACTTATATGTCTATTAGTGCTGGCCACAACAGAAAGGCCCAGATTAAACAGTAAAAGGCACACATGGATCTTCTGGAGTTTAACTGTGCCAGCTAGGATGCCACAAGCAAGGTTTAACTTCAAGGTTGGCATGTCAAGTCTCATTTGATTCAGATCCACAAACATGATTTTCAGACCTATTTACAATTCTGAAGATGATTCCATATTTTTTAAACTACCAGTTATTGCTTCCACCAGTAGAGACCAGGGTTCCATTGGCGCCTATATAAAATATGCCATGACTTAATTATCCATAATATTCTTGCATTACATTTGACAACAGATTTAGAAGTAAATCGTGTTGAAATATATTTAATTAATTATGCACAGGGTTGGAATAAAAATTCAACCACATAGCAGAACACAGTCAATAAGGTCACAGGAAGGCAGGATAGCACTGATTCAAGTCTGCACAGTGTTTAAATGGTTCTAAATACATATGTGATCATTCGACATTGATTACCACCCTGAATTCCTTCAGCAAACTTGCAAGTGGAAATCTAGTTGTTTCTCAAGCAACCACTAATTTTTTCAAGCTTGGATATGGACTAACTCATGAGCTGTTGTTTTTAACAGCAGTCTAGAACAGTTTCACCAATAGCAAACTGTATTTTATTCTTACAAACAGACTATGAAAGAACTTTAGTTCATTTTGTGAACAGGGCTCAGTGTCACTCTTAATATGTGGCTTGCCCTTGCAGTGTGTGTTACCCGATACATTTCAAGTTGCATATATATGGCTCCAGTCTACAGCAATATAAGAATGAAACACTGTAGTGTCCAACAAGTGAAAAGGGAATGTAATGCCAACAATTTGTGAAACAATAAAGCTGATTGTGCAACTACATTTAACACACTCGTCCAGCTTTATATTAACGACTGCCTACTTGAATTGACTGGAATATTTTGTGCACTGAATTGGGTACAAACAGAAGAGGCACAATCAAAGTGTGGGAGAACCATTTCTTCAGTATACAGAAATGTTCCTCTTTATTGTTCAAATCCTATTTCATAAAGATTCACTTGAATATGCTGCAGTCTTGACACACTCAGCTATACCGGCAACACTATGACCACTTTTGGTCATTCTGCACAAGAGCACAAAATTCAGGGTTTTTTACCTTCTGGCCTGGGTTTGGGTTTTTCCAAACCTCCATCCTGCATCAGTTCGAAGGAGAAGGAAACGTTATGCACCTGCAAGACAGAACCAGTGATGAAAGTTAAGGTTCTACTGGCACAGCTTTTGGGCAAGCATGCTGGATTGCATAATCTTATTGTGATTTGAACTTGGTAAACTGCGCCATAGCTAAGGATAGCAAATCTTAGGTGTGGCAGCTTTGCTGACACGAAATCTTATTGTTGTGTGCAGGTTTTGCCCATTTAGCAGGAATACTTTCTCAATAGAAAAAGATAATAGCCATTATGAGCATGGAAACCCAATGTAAAGTTCAGCACAGTTATCAGCAGGACAAACAGCAAGCAACGATTTGACTCCACTAAAGAGAACATCCTGAAAGTGTTTGCATGTGAGTTTCATTGATTGCAGTTGTGTTTGCTTCTCCAGGCAGGCCCAATGGGATTCCAAAAGGCTGCCCCAAGCTATTTCCCATTTGCATGCAACCATGTGTCCCAAGAGGGAAGACAACAAGCCTCAGCTAGCTTAACACCACAAACAGCGTTCCTTTGATGAACTCTATGCCAGATTTCCACAATGCCTTGAAAATGTAGTATGACTGTGGTACCCGGATTTTAAGGACCGCTGAATCCTTACTTCATTGAAGTGTAAACATGCTATGCAGATCAGAGTGTTAGTTATACACAGGAAAGGTTCTAATGAAAGCTTTGCGTAAACAGATTGCGTAAATGGATTATTCCATGATGAGTCTTATCCATAAAATCTGCCCGAGTAAACGTTGCTTACAGTCCCTAGTGTATTGGAGCAGACATTTGAAACACTGCACTAATGGCAGGGTTTTGACTGAATAAGCACCGTGGAAGAATGGTTTCTTACCCTACAAGGAATGGGATTGCTTTCTGTAGGCACAGTGTGTCATAGCTAGAAAGCACACTCCCTTGCACTAATACTAAACAGCTCAGTCCTTCACACTTTAATTGGTTTCCCAAGCCGTAAATAGTTCAAATAATTGGCTTGATTGGTTGCTCAATTCTGGGAAGATGTTCTGTGCAGCCTTTTGTTAATGGGGAAATAATGAATTCTAATTAAATGCCAAACATTTCCAGCCTTTATTTTCACTTTGACTGGGGTGAAGCTACACCACAAATTAGGATGCCACCCAGATTCTAGGACTCAATGTGGGATCAGAAGGGAACCTAATAGCTGTTGCACAGGAAGTGGATTTGAAATGTGGTGGAAAAATACATTGGTTTCAGCTTACTGTAGATCTCAGGTTAATAAAACTAAGAATATTGCTGTACTAATGAGAATTGCAAAACATACTCTTGAAAGGCTTAGTTATCATCTTTTAAAACTTGTGAGCTCTAATTTACCTTTCATTGTCATGATACTAAAAAATAAATAACAATAAAGTAGGAACCACTGCGTAGGTAAACCTATACAATTGAACACCTACGTCTTTGCTTTCCACAGAAAAACTTTCACAATACGATAATCATAGCAATGCATAACACAGCAAGAAGAAATATCTCAATATTTAACAGAGGACTGCAAAAAAAAAAACCCTGTGTGTACCCTTATTACACATTTCAGTCATTCTGTTAAACCAGACATTAAAAAAAGAATATATATATATATATATATATATATTAAAATCAGTCAAACCAATCATTTTAAAAAAATCCCTATTTTTTTTCCACATTATATGCTGTCACATTTGGAGGTCATATCTTCAACTCTTAAAAGCAGCTGCATACCTTTTGTTCAAAGTGTTCTGGGGTGAGAAAAAAGTTGTAGAGAGGAACAAAATAGCCCTCCAGTAGTCCCATGATAAGGACGAGGTAGACGCCATCAGCAAACTGAAAACAAAAAGGCACAATGAATCCCCACGAGTCTCAGACTCCTTTTCTGTCACTAAACGACACATTCTTTACAGGTAATCAACAGCAAGAATTGGTTTTCCTACACTAAACAGAAACAGACCTGAAATGAGAGATGTTGCTTGTGCGCTCACACAAGCTCTACGTCTATTTCATTATTGCCAAACATATCGGCAACTTTAAAGCCAAAGTTTTCCAAAATGTATCTGCAACGCTGTTAGGTAACATATTTGTAGGTGAACTATGTACGATTAAAAAAAGAAACAATTCTGTATATGAAATCTAGTTCTGCACCCCCATCCCCATACAGACGCTTGTAAATATCTTACCTGAGTGTCTAATTCAGTAACCTCCAGATTGAGTTTATTTAAATGCTTGTTCACAAATGTGATCAGGGTCTGCAAAATAATCAATGTATAATAAACTGGGAATGATTAAAAAAACGATTTTACTGTCACCGTACATTTAAATAACAACAAGTCTTAGAAACAGTTGGAAACACTTCAGAATGCAAAATTACTTTTTTGCATTATGGTTAAACTTGATTCATGCTTTTTGATGCACGTTTACTGCTGTATTAGCGAACTCTTTGTGACTGTGGTGACAATCTCACTGCTTGTTGTATGTTGTTTTGAAACAGTTGCCATATGTTCAGGGCCTAATTGCTGCATGCGTCCATGTCCGGAATGTTTGAAGTATATCACACACCTTTTATAAGGATCATTTTAAAAACAGGTTGCAAGTTATGTATGACTTGCACAGTATACTGGTATTGTTTGATAGGGTTGTATACAACAGGTGCAGATTATGTGTGCTATGCACAGTGAGCGGGTTACAGGTAAAGAATTACCGTAAATAAACCTCCCTCCAGATCACTGCTAAGTCTGAAACAACAGAAACAGCAGCATTGCTGAGAAAGACTTTTATCTGGACAGAAGCACTGATGTTTAAAAAGCAACCTGCAACAAAGCAATGAGGAAGTTGCAACAGTCAGCAATTCATTTGATTTTTGTAATTTGGGAAGAACTCCACCAACCAGATAAAAGTTAAAAACCAACCTTTTTCACGACATTCAGCTTGTCCGGAGCGTGATCAAACAACGTGTCAAAGGCATCCCTTTCTGTAAAACGTGACTCAAAATGAAGGCAAGATATGGTGGCAGTGACGTGAATAAACATGTTTTAACATGGTAATAGTTAATCAAAGATCACGGTGATCCAGCCAGATAGTTATGCTCCCTATGCTTACTTGTAAGCTGTTCTTGAAGAAGGCTCTACATTTGAAAAGCCCAGCCTAGGTGATACTTTAGCTACAATGCTGATGCTGATCCCAGTAAATGTGATATTATTTCCAGCTGTTTTCTCAGCTGGTTCTTCCCTCATCTTGCGACTGCAACTTATTTGTAGTTAATTGTAATTATTCAATAACACAATATCCATTTCGTGTCGCATTGAAATAATTTTTTTAATTCATGAGAATCAGCCTCTTTTTATATGTACTCACCATGCCTTCCTGATAAAGCCCTGAAGAAACAAAGGAGAAAAAAACAGTTCAGCATTGTAATACAAACTAGGGATATTGCCTTTGTATCAATCAATCAATCAATCAATCTTTATTTTATATAGCACCTTTCATAGTGGACCACCATCACAAAGTGCTTTACAAGATGCAGTAACAACAAGAAAATCCATAATACTTTAAATGCATAATACATGATACACAGTAAAAAAAAAAACCTATATATATATAAGGATATATATAATATATATATATATAGATATATATTATATGTAACTTTATAATAGCAATTGTTGAAGCCACGCCAATTCAGACAGCTGTAAGTACTAGAGAAGAATCCAACTCCTTTCCCTGCTCAGGTCTTTCTTTCCTGAGTTCAGACGCAGCACATGGATCCTGAAAGCTAAGAGGTAATCATGTTTCTTGATAGGGTCCTTGTCCCTGAGGGAGGCAATCATGGCATCAAGACTAGGTCACTCCATTACAGAGAATAGAGAGCTTTTTAAAAAAAAAAAAAAAAAAAGAAAAAAAGAAAAATCTTCTAATCTGCTGAAACACAGAGGCGCTTTAACAAATAACAGATGCTTTGAGGTTGCATAACAGTAACAAAAAGTCTGAGGCTGCTTTCATGGACTGTTTTGTTGTATGGGGCGGGGTGAAATTCCTTGGTTTGCCTTGAAAAGCAGTGTTTAAATAAAATTTTGTTTTGCATCACAATAGGTAGCATTCTAATTTTGAGAAAAATTAATAAACAGTGTCATTTTACTTGCGATAATAAGAATGCTGCTGGACACATTCCTTACATAGTATTCATAGCATTATGTATTGTAGCGTTTGCTGAATGTAACTTTGATTTTACTTAGATAAAATAGATCTGATTAATTATACTCTGTTTATTGATGGTAGGGTTTCTGGTATCTACGTATCCTCAAACTCATTACCTTGCTTTACTTGCTTAATGATCAAATAATTATCTGATAGTTACCGTATTCCTTCGAATTTAAGTACAGCACAGTGATGTCTGCATGAAAATCGCTAACAAAAGACGTGACTGCCCGAGTACACAAGCAGCAACGTGACTGACTGCTGAGAAAAAAACCAACCAATCGTTACTGTCCGATCTCGAATCATCATACAGGCAGCCGTTTTCAAAGTTACTTTTACATTGCGCTGTTCATGCAAAGCAAACCTGGACGCTTCCCAATAAAAACAAAAAACAAAAAGGAAGCCAACGGCCAAGCAATCCAGCTCAAAAATAAGCTAACTCAAACAGATATGTTTTCAAATTTGATTTAAAAGTTTCCTGAGGAATTGGAAGAGAAGTTTTTGCAATTTCAGCGCTTCACTATTAGCCTCATTTCTAACAAACAGCACCAGCTTGGAAATGCTGATCAGACCCCAGTATTTTTCGACATGCCAAGAAATACCACAGTTCACAAAAAGAGAGAAAAGCATGTGAAAGTAATCACGACTGGAAATGAAAAGCAGCTCCTAACTGTAATGCTCTGTGTGACAGCTGACAGATGCAAACTGACTCCACACGTCGTTTCCTTATATGAGTAAATTGAGTTTAATTTTTGTAAATGCATTTTTATTCAATATTTAATTTTTTGCTCAAATTGAAGGTGGGAAATTTGGGCGTCGCCTTAATTTCAAGGGCGTCTTAAATTCGAAAGATATTTCATTTTTACTGGAGTTATGCAGAAAACTACAGGTCAGCAAATGGCCTTTACTTTTAAATCTCCTGTCAAAGAAAATATTCCAATTTTGAGTTGAGAGGTTAAACATATTTCAGCTTAGCCACTCAGGAACTTAAACTAAAGTATCAAAGCTATGACAAGTGACTGAGTTTCATCTTAACATGCATTCAATTAGCGAATCGCTGACTACAATAATGCTGACGTACTCAGTGTTACCAGTGATTTCCTCTTGAACCTGGCGAGACTGAAGAATTCCCTCGCGCTTCTGCGGAAAAGAAGAGAATGCAGTCAACAATGTGCTTTCAGGCAAGTTTAACTTTTAATAAAAATATTCAGAGACTTATGATTTATGACCAGCATGCTTTAAAAGAGAAAGCATGCCCACAGAGCTTATAGGGCACAGTAGCACCAAGGAACAACAATCCCTCTGCCTTCATTTTAAACATACATGACATGTCAGTTTG
The DNA here is from genome assembly GCF_017654505.1 of Polyodon spathula. Classification (NCBI taxonomy): domain Eukaryota; kingdom Metazoa; phylum Chordata; class Actinopteri; order Acipenseriformes; family Polyodontidae; genus Polyodon; species Polyodon spathula. The sequence goes on along the minus strand of NC_054550.1, from coordinate 5,348,687 downwards.
ATTGACTTTCTTCAGCTCGTATGAGCGACGAGAGTGTAAATGAACTTTCTACAGTCTTCAGAGGTGGAATCCCTATCAACCACAAAATAATTCTTACTTTACAGCCTGCAGTTTTATTATACAGTATACATATGTTAAGGCCCAGAACTTGAAAAAGACGACTGGGCAAAACCGTTTTTTTCAACAGTTTTCACCGAAATTCGGGGCTTGCCCGGGCGAGTCTAGTTTTGTCCAAAGCTTCAGCATCGATGCTGGGCAAATTCTAAATTCAGTGAAACTAGACTCGCCCGCGTTAGCACAGAATTTCAGTGAAAACTATTGAAAAAAACGGTTTTGCCCAGTCGTCTTTTTCAAGTTCTGGGCCAGTCTATATTCGCCTGACTGGACGCGGGCGAGTGCTGAAAAAAGTGATAACTTCGGGATTTGCCCAGAATCCCTTGGCTAAACTAGATTGGCCCGGGCAAAACTAGACTCGCCAGAACACCGGGTTTCGCCCTTAACGTATATATTTTTTCTGTAACAATCTATATAAAGGAGGCTACAGTTCTGCCAAGAGAGTCTATAATTGTTGACAGAACTATACTATACATAACTATAATGCAGGAGCTATCCCATTTGGGAACATAGTTCTCTTGGATTGTAATTTACCTGAACCACCACCACCTGGATAGACACGTGATCAGGTAGCCTGATGGGTGCCCTGAAGTGCTGGGACAGGGCTACCAATAAGTGCAGAATGGCCACCAAGCTCTTGGCATGGACAGCTGCCAAAAAGATACATGGGCGCATTAGATAGAGCACTTCACATTGAAACACAGCCTTCAGTTCTGACAGGGGGAAAACAACATACTGGATTTAATCTTGTCAAAATCACACAGCCCATTTTTATTGCATTCGTTTGATTTCTTATTCTTGCCATAGACAAGATCACATCGGGCCCGTTGACAACTGTGGTACCGTACTTGGCAGCCAATTTAATTGTCACAAAGGAATCATCTGAGCTGCATGGCCAGTGTTTTTCACTCTGCCTGCACAAAGCATAACAATGCATATGGCTGGAACTGTGGGTGTGGTTGCTATTTTATTTGATGTCACTGGATATCTGGGCAGTAATGATTTTCAACACACAAGAGCTGGCAAATGACTTGATAAGCAAAAATCAGAAATTCAACCAATAAAAAAAAAAAAAACGTTATGTTTTTTAAAAGCGGCAGTACAGTGATTTGGAAAAGGTAGGCAAAACTAGCATTACGTTGACAAGCATGTAAGCCATCTGGCTACTTGGGAATAATATATATTTTTTTTTTTACTTTTACATCCACACGCATGACATAGCAAAGGAATAATTTAGCAACTAATACAGGAAATTGCATGAAAAACAGAATCAAACTGGATAGTAAACCTGCCTATTCAGACTAAAATGAGAAGATATTAAAAGGGCTTTCTGGAGCACTCACAGAATTATTTCAGATGACCTTGCACTGCCGTGCCATTGCACACGCAGCGTGAAAGTGCTTGATGTCTTTACAAGAGATAATCAGGGGATGGCAGGGAGTGAGGCGATGGCAGTATGACATTTTCTGTGCTCTCGGGAGTCCACTGGCAAAACAAACGACAGCCTTGTTCCTTCTACACACAAAGGGAAACTAATCAAAGGGTCTTAATAAGGAGAAGGTACTTCTTTTCTGCAACACAGAAATGGCAAACAAAGATGTTTGTCTGTACGTTTGTATGTCGGGGGAGTGGGACGGGTCATTACCTTACATAGGGGGATTTAAAAAAAAAAACTTTTTAGTGTAACAAAAAATCTACAAAACACAGCACCGGTAAAGTGTAAGGGAATGCTACGGGGGGAAAAAATCAATTCCAATGCATAAAATGCTGGGAATCTGCATTATGAACTCAACAGGAACCAATTTCTTTTTCTTGGAAAGGGCATTTTCCAACGTTTTCCTGTGACAAATAAGCTTTTTTTTTTTTTTTTTAAACGGTCACAGGGATACATTACACAATTTTGGGTGGAATATGGTTAAGGATTTCTGCAGTTGTTATAATGCATACTTGTTCTTTTTTTACTCAATTACACACAGTCTAGCGTAGCTTGTTTATTGTTTTAGTAGGTTCTGCCCTGAAGAAACAGGCCCTTTTCAACACTAAGAGAACTATTAACAAAAAAATAAAAACTGTTTCAATGATGACCTTTTCAAATTGAGAAGCACAATGCTCAATTGTATTACAATTGGGATCTCTGGAATTCAACCCTTGCTGATTGTTTTATGTTGGCACGACTGCATATTAATAGTGCAACACTTACAGTCAACATTCCATCTGATGTTCCTAGGGGAGACTTTCAGAGTGTCATTGATCTTCTCTAAAACCGTCTGCAGCTTCTGTTTCTGAGCGATTTCTGATTGGGTCACTTCAGCCACATTCAGTTTCTCGCCCTCCAGCTTTTCTGGCAGCCAAAACGAAATCAAATAAAAGTCATGTTTCAGTTGCATGCTTGAAAACATTAGGATCATTACTTACTGGCACCACCTGGTCTATCTCATCATTGTCGTTTTGCTTCAAAACTAAATTGTGTTAACTTGATATTTTGAGGCTCTGCGTCAATACACTGGTTCTAATGACGATGTCTTGAAAATTGACACTGGGCAATTTGTGAGCAAGCATACAAAACCTCCAATAAAAGTCACATCCCATGATGGCATTACAACGGAACCTCAACACGGAAATATACTCCAAAGACTGATGGCTTTATTTGAAAACGGCAATGATAAAGGCAAACCGTGTTAGTGAGATAAACTTTAAGTATTGATTCTGTAAAAAAAAAAAGTAACTAAGATCTCAATCCTAACCAAACAGCTTCTGGAGCACTTGTCCATCATACAGATCCTCTGACACGTCCTTCACAATGATTCTCTCTCCAACCAGCACGTCATTGATCCAGTCTATTAATACCTGCAAAGAGGAATGAGAGATGTGCTTATTAGAGTAGGATAACCATATTTCTTAATATTCACCAGAGCTGTAAGATGTACTGTCTACAGGCTTTGCAATTAGCCTCTAGAGAAAGCAACAGATCTGCAAAATGATCTCAAGAATACTACAGTAAGTAGCAGGCAAGAAGATATGAAGACACACAACCTTCTAATGGTACAGTTCCATATTGAAAAGACAAAATATCAAAACCAAACACTGAAATAAACAAGCAAGTCAAACCTTCATTAGTTCTTGAAGTCTGGGGTCATTTCTGGAGTTTGGGTCAACCATTGTTCTGACTTCATTCTCCTCTGTCAAGCAGAAAGGTCAAATTAAAAGTTGTCAGGCAAAGTGGTCCACATGTGGTGTGCAAGACTAAGAGAAACACTGATTGAGGACAATGGGAAAGACTTTTTTTTAGCACATAATCCACCATTGAGTGGTTTTTAGCTCTGGAGAATGTCATACCTAGCATGGTATCCTCTGGGTCCAGTTCAAAAGGAATAGGGCTGAGAGGCAGGTTGATAGCATTTATCCCTTCCTCCTGAAGTTCAGAGACTGAAACACAAAAGCACAGGTTCTTTCTTCCAGTGCAAACTTGTTGTGCTCTAATTGCCTACCATTTCACCATACATTCAGTAATAGACTGTAATTGAGGGTTTACAAGAATCTGCAAATTAGTTCTCTTTGGCAAAAGCCAGTTAGTGAGTAATATAATGAATATGTCCGAAATTACTTGTAAAATTGCACAGGGTTCTTTGACAATAGCATATGCTGTATATAATGACTGTAAGAAATAATACAACACAACACAGCTGTCCTGCCATGAGAGAAAAGATGCCTTGGATATGATATGACAAGATGCATACCTCAACATTGCTATAAAGTGTGCATCATGTTTGTTCTAAACATGTCTGGCTGTATTTGGAATGGTATGCAGCAAGCCTTTCTGCAGGGTGAATAAAGCAAGAATTGTTCTGTTTAAGAAGCTGTAACTGCACACTTCAGCTTGGAAACTCTACATTCTTTGACCTTTGGTCTCATCTTTCCAGGTAACCCTGTACATAAATTAGCTCACAGATAAGTGGACAGGCTGACCGTAGGGAAATCAGGGGCAGGTTGGCAGGATAGCTGCCCTCCCCATCAGACAAAGCCAAAAAGCAGGTAGAGGCTGGGGAGGAGCACAGCAGGGGTGTAATGGATTGAGGTAAGATAAAAAAAAATCCCTTCTTTGCCGATCACTGGAAGTATCATTTATTGAGTGACAAATAAGTTACTAGCTGCTGGACTGCAACGATTGGAAGCGGCTAAAACCCACCTGATTTGATCTGAGGTTTCCTGCCTGAAGCACCATTTCTTGTCGTATTATAAGAACAAGCAAATATGCATGCCTAAAGCTACAGCCTTGGTTCGACTACTGTGAACATGACTTTAGTGAAGCAGCACCCCATTAGCTTCTGTTTCAGTTCTGTGAAGGCCTGTGAACACACTAACACATGCTCACCTGCAGGAATACTTTTGCTGTTCAGAGTCAGGGAAGCCAACACATGTTAAAAATAAATAAACATGTGCAGCCTAATTTCAGTGGCAGTGCATCATATTGGGACAATTACTCTGGAGTACAGCTTAACTGCATGGCAACAGCAGACAATCACACTATGCTTGCTCTTAATATGGAGCTAACAGTTTGCCTAACTATACTACATAGTTATTTATACCACTTTATTGCACTTTCACTTCTTTTCTAACATTTAATTTCATTTTCTTATACGGTCTCGCTATATAGCAGCACAATAGCCTTTGTTGAGATTCACAGATGAATTTAGGTGCTCTGCATTTAGAAGGTTTTTCCTTGCCAGTGAGTTTGCGAGTTATAGACACTCCCTCCCAATATATCATATTTCTTTAGCTTTAACTAATTTCAATACCTTCTTTTAAATAAGTTTAACCCCCAAGCCATCAAAATTGCAGGTGAAAAGCAACCGATATAAAATTTGAAATATTAAATGATATTTGACTACAACACAAAAGAACTATATCTATCAGTGATTGGAAATGCTGGCCTGTGATTGGTTAAAAGCCTCATCATAGGAGGAAAAATAGATTGAGCTACTGCCCTGTCATCCTTACACCACCAATCAATAGTCTCAGTCTGTCATGTGATTGGTTCACATCACTGTCAGTCCCGCCCCTTTTCAAAGGAACTCTTCACAAGATAAAATGGCTGAACACCGATTCTGTGAGTTAACAGAAAATTAACTACAAAACACACTACATGAGAAAGATGCTCCAAACACTAAAATGCTGATTAAAACGTCACTGCCACTGTTTTCTGACTTTCTGAAATTCAAACAAATTCAACCCAACGATGTAAACAGATATGACAGGCGGGATATGAACTGGATTATGCAGCAGTCGGCCTTGCAAACTATGCGGTATGAACTTCAAAAAAATTTTCTGTTATTTATTTATGTTATTTATTTATTTACTTATGCTGGATCAGCTATGTTTAACACCTTCAGTGCTAGGGCGCGTACAACGTACGTCCTAAAATAAATCTCATTGTAGCGCACGCTGTGAGCATTCAATCAATTCAATTTTTTTTACAGTGCGTAGAAGGATTTAAACTAATTGATTACTGTATACTGTCTCTGTTCCGTGGCATATGAGGTAGTAACTCAGTGCTTGGGCAGGTTGTGTTTGACCAATGGCTTTTGACATTTTAGGATATGTGTGGGAGGGTTTAGTTTCTCCAAACGAGTGAATGGTGGATTGATCACGTTAATCAAATGGTGAATGACTGATGCCTAAACAGGCCTATAGGATTTCTCTGTGTTGTTCAGTCTGGAATCCAGCAAGTCAAATAAACAAACTGAAGAGTTTTATATTTCGGATCGTGGTTTGATTTGAGTAAATCCTGGCGGCTACAACAGTTAGCAGACCCACAGGAGACATTTCTGTCAAATTTTATTTTATTTTTAACAGTTATTTTCAGAACTAATCGATCGTTATTGATTGCGGTATACTGTCCCAGGCTATGCTGCAACATCCTCTGTAATAATAATATTATAAAATATGTTGGTGCTCTAAAGGCTGCGAGTGAGTAATCGCTTACAAAACTTTAGGACATGTTTAGAGGGGTTTAGTTTTTTGTCTACATTTAAATATATGTACAGTTTACATATTGACCTGACGATGTTCTGTTTTAAATGTTCATTATTATTATTTATTTATGTCAATGATGACACGGCCATGACAAACATACTAACTCCTATTTTTTTCTCCATTGTTAACATATTAGCAATGCAAGACACGGGCAATTTGTCTAATTAACATGCTAGGAAATTACTTTTTTAGGGCTATAAAGTGGCACAGAAATTGTAATTTTTAATTTTTTCCCCCCATTTAATCTGCAATATCTCAATCAGTTGAGTAGATATGCCCAAGTAAATTATACCATTGAACAGTTCAAATTGTGCTGAAAAAAACAATATATAGGTTTCCTTTAGAGAGCTGTGAGAAATTTGACTTTGAAACAATTCAGTCCCAAATTCAAGAAAAACCTCTAGCACTGGGGTGGAAAAACCCCTGGCAGCAAAGGGGTTAAACAGAATTGTGATGAGTCAAAGGGGTTTCGGTCTGTGATTCAGCCTCCCGACAGTAGGTGGCATCAAACCAACTCGGGACTTCCCTTACCAAGATCTCGTGACCATGGCAAAAGTCATCTTTTGAGGGGCGGCACCTTGGTGAGGGGCGGAAGTACGAGTATGTAACTTCCAGCCACTGGAGTCAAGTGAAGGATAAGGACACGTGTCGGTTGGGGATTGGTGTTCCACTGACTACAGAGGCGGGACATTACATACTAAAGGGAACGTACTACTGTGTTCGGGGTTGGTCCGAAAGAAAAAGTAGGAGGAGTCACGGTGAAGGGAGATACTGATTTTGTGCAGCGGGTTTTTTTTGAAATACTAACATTTCTTTTGTCTTTTTTTTGTTTATGGTCACGACGAAGACAAATTAAAGACGTGTCATCAGTTTGTTTTGGATTTCACCCCTGCACTCCTTCCCTCACACCATTTTGTTTTTTTGTTTGTTATTTAATCCTTTTTGTGGTGTATAGAAAATAAAAATAAATTATTTTATTTCTGTACACATAAATTACTGTCTGGACATTCCATTTAATACACTCTCGCCTCACACGTGGTGTCAGAAGTGAAAATGGATCCAGCTACAGTTTTGACAATGTTTAGGGAGCAGGAGGAGAAGCGAGAGGAGAGAGAGACACGGCACCTGGAACAGCTCGCCCAGTTCTTTGGACAGCTGGTAGAAAAACTATCAATATCAACATCAGAGAGAGCGGTTGCCCGGATGTTTGCAGCTCAGCCTAATCTTCAGAAGATGACCTCGGAAGATGATCCCGAGGCTTTCTTGATTACGTTTGAGAGAGTGGCAGAGGCTGCAGAGTGGCCTAGGGAACACTGGGCCATGAAATTGGCACCCTGCCTGACAGGGGAAGCTCAGGCAGCGTATCGAGCCCTGACGGCCACGAATGCAGGGGACTATGTTAAAGTTAAAGAAGCCATTCTCTCACGCCTCGGGATCACGGAGGAAACATACCGGCGCCGTTTTCGGGAATACCAGCTGTCCAAGGGGATGCGGCCCCGGGTTGCGGGACAATATCTTTTAGATCAGTGCACCCGGTGGCTGCGGCCAGAAGAACATACACCCCAAGAACTGGTGCAGAAAATAGTTATAGAACAGTTTGCGTCTATACTACCGCCAGGGAATCGAGAGTGGATTAAGAGGAATAGACCTACCACTCTCGAGGATGCCCTCCTCCTGGCGGAGGCCTACGAAGACGCAAACGAAGGTGCCGGGTCAGACCCCACTCCTGCCCCTAAACTAACTCGGACCAACCAACCAATGAAGCCCAGAGGGGGTAACCGGACCTTCAGACCATGGAGGTCAAGGTTAGCCCCATCCTGGGCGAGAGAGAATCCCCCTAACCTGCCGGTCGCGGACTCGCAGGACAGATTAACTCCGTTGATGCCTCCTAACCAAGTGTGCTACCAATGTAATGAGCCTGGACACATTGCCAGGAATTGTCCAGTAAGAAAGGTGGACCTGGCGACAAGATCCTGGTCAGCAGTAACAGGTAGGAACACTGGGGAATGTCGGGAGGGCCCTTATCAGTTAAGAGTACAGGTCGGGGGAAAGAGTACTTACGCATTTGCGGACTCTGGGTGTGCACAAACATTGATTCGGCAAGCTCTCTTGGATGGGGTAGCCTGGGAGCCACAGGGTAAAGTGGCTATCTCCTGTATTCATGGAGAAACTCGGGTTTATCCCACCACTAAAGTTAGACTTATTGTAGGTGATTATTCAGCTTGCGTTAAAGTGGCTGTAGCGCAATGTTTACCATACCCTGTTCTCCTGGGAAGAGACTGGCCGTTTTTTGATCGTATTTTAGGTCGGGAAATGGTCTTAGTTTCTACCAGGGGACAATTAAAGCAACAGGAGAAAACAATTGGCGAGATTTTTCCGTTGCAATCCGACCTGTTTAACCCTAAAATCCGCCCAAGAAAAACAAAAAGAGAGCGTCGGGTGGAAAAATATGAGGGAACTCTGAGACGACAAGGGGAGGGGTCTGACACAAAAGTAAACCAATCGTTGAAACGGCAAGGAAAGGGAGTAGGTATTCAGTGTAACCGGGGCTGCGAGGTTACTGAGGTGGAAGGTCATGTAATAAAAGACACTCCTCTCTGTGTACCTAGCCATTGGGACCGAGATATTGACTTGGGATATGAACAACAAAATGATCCCACGTTACAGTATGCTTGGAAACGGGTTAGATATATCGAGGGGAAGGATATGCAGGAAGGACAACCGGTGGTATTTCCGCATTTTTCTGTATCTGGGCACTTATTATATAGAATAACCCGGGCTCCCGGGACGGGACAGCTCGTAAAACAGTTATTGGTTCCTAGGCCTTTTCAGTCAGAAATCATGAGATTGGCGCATGACATTCCATTTTCAGGACATTTGGGAACTGAAAAGACTCAGGAACGAATTCTGGCCCGGTTTTTTTGGCCTGGGGTTTATGGTCTGGTGCGGAAGTATGTATCGGAGTGTCCTGAATGTCAATTAGCTGCCCCTAAGTCAGTTCGCCCCGCACCTCTGGTTCCACTTCCAATTATTGGGGTTCCGTTTGAAAGGATTGGTGTAGATTTAGTAGGCCCTCTGGAGGGAACAGAGTCAGGATATCGGTATATTTTAGTAGTAGTGGACTACGCAACGAGATATCCAGAAGCTGTTCCCTTACGCTCTATGAATGCAATAGCTGTAGCGAATGAATTGGTAAAAATATTCTCTAGGGTGGGAATCCCGAAAGAAATTCTCACTGATCAGGGCACTAATTTTATGTCAGACTGTATTCAGCAACTATATAAATTATTGAAAATTCGTTCAATTAGAACCTCAGTTTTTCATCCACAAACGGATGGGCTTGTTGAACGATTTAATCAGACTTTGAAAAATATGTTGCGCCGCTTTGTAGATCAAGAAAAACGCAATTGGGCTAAACTGCTTCCCTACTTGCTCTTTGCAGTTCGCGAGGTACCACAATCCTCAACGGGGTTTTCCCCGTTTGAGCTCTTGTACGGTCGGCAGCCGCGGGGTATCTTGGATCTCATAAGAGAAGGCTGGGAAGAACAGTCAAAGGAGTCTAAAAATGTAGTAAAATACGTGTTGCAGTTACGCGATCGCTTAGAATTAGTCGGTCGATTGGCACATGACAATCTCAAAGCGGCACAGCAGAAGCAGCAACAAAGCTACAATAAAAATGCAAGAATTCGGAACTTTCGACCTGGAGATAAAGTGTTGTTATTGTTGCCCTCATCGGAATCTAAGTTGTTTGCTAAATGGCAGGGTCCCTTTCAGGTTATTCGAGCAATTGGTAAAGTCAATTATGAGATCCGACAGCCTGGGCGTCGGAAAGAAAGTCAAATTTATCATGTTAATCTCCTGAAACCGTGGAAAGAACGGGAAGTCCATTTTATATCTCCTGTACAGGAGGGAGAGGATTTTGGACCCTCAATTGAGTCAGAGTCAGCAATTGAGGTCCCGATGGGGGAACAATTAACTCCTGATCAGCGTGAAGAGGTAAGCAATCTAATTAAAATGTTCAGTGATGTGTTTTCTAACGTGCCTGGAAGAACGCATTTGATCGAACATGCTATTATCACTCCGCCAGGTCTAAGAGTTAGACAGAGACCGTATCGCATTCCAGAGAGTCGGAGAGATTCTGTTCGAAGGGAGGTGGAGTGTATGTTGAAACTTGGGGTAATTGAACCTTCCCGAAGTGAGTGGTGTAGCCCAATAGTACCAATAGACAAGCCAGATGGGTCACTACGATTATGTATCGATTTTAGGAGGGTGAATGCTATCTCCAAGTTTGATGCATATCCCATGCCTCGAGTAGATGAACTCTTAGACAAACTGGGGCAAGCTCGGTTTATTTCAACTCTGGATCTGACGAAAGGATATTGGCAAATTCCATTAACGAAAGCCTCTCGTGAGAAAACGGCATTTTCAACCCCAGAGGGTCTTTTTCAATTTTGTACTATGCCGTTCGGACTTCATGGAGCGCCTGCTACTTTTCAGAGACTAATGGACAGGGTTTTACAACCTCATCGAGAGTATGCAGCTGCGTATATCGATGATGTAGTCATTTATAGTTCTTCCTGGAGAGAACATTTGACTAGATTAGAAGCCGTCTTACAGTCTCTGAGGAGGGCGGGGCTCACAGCGAACATGGCAAAGTGCGCTATTGGAAAAGAAGAAACTAAATATTTAGGTTTCATAATGGGTAAGGGTAGAGTGAAACCGTTGGTTTCAAAAGTCCAGGCTTTGTTGGATTCACCGGTACCTACCACGAAAACCCAGGTGAGATCACTGTTAGGGTTGGCTGGTTATTACCGCCGCTTTATTCCACACTTTTCCACTATAGCCGCCCCTCTCACTGATCTCACTAAAAAGAACGCTCCAAATAAAGTTAAGTGGAGTGCAGAGTGTCAGACAGCCTTGGAATCTATTAAAACTAATTTGAGTCAGGCCCCAGCATTAATAAGCCCGGATTTCAGCCGAGAGTTCGTCCTGCAGACAGATGCATCGCAGACTGGTCTGGGGGCGGTTCTGTCCCAGGAGAGAGATGGTATAGAACACCCGATACTATACATCAGTCGGAAGTTACTGCCCAGAGAACAGAGGTATTCGGTAGTGGAGAAAGAATGCCTGGCAGTGAAATGGGCAGTGGAATCTTTAAAATACTATCTTCTGGGACGACCCTTTGTACTCATCACAGATCACGCTTCTTTAAAGTGGTTAGACACGATGAAGGATTCAAACGCTAGGATTACGCGGTGGTACCTGGCGCTCCAACCCTTCGCCTTTCAAATAAGGTATCGTGCGGGTAAGTTACATCAAAATGCTGATTTTTTTTCCCGGGAGGGAGGTAAAAGGGAAGGGTTAGAGGTTTCCGAGTGTTCCTTCGGCTCCACTCTGAGGGGTGGGATATGTGATGAGTCAAAGGGGTTTCGGTCTGTGATTCAGCCTCCCGACAGTAGGTGGCATCAAACCAACTCGGGACTTCCCTTACCAAGATCTCGTGACCATGGCAAAAGTCATCTTTTGAGGGGCGGCACCTTGGTGAGGGGCGGAAGTACGAGTATGTAACTTCCAGCCACTGGAGTCAAGTGAAGGATAAGGACACGTGTCGGTTGGGGATTGGTGTTCCACTGACTACAGAGGCGGGACATTACATACTAAAGGGAACGTACTACTGTGTTCGGGGTTGGTCCGAAAGAAAAAGTAGGAGGAGTCACGGTGAAGGGAGATACTGATTTTGTGCAGCGGGTTTTTTTTGAAATACTAACATTTCTTTTGTCTTTTTTTTGTTTATGGTCACGACGAAGACAAATTAAAGACGTGTCATCAGTTTGTTTTGGATTTCACCCCTGCACTCCTTCCCTCACACCATTTTGTTTTTTTGTTTGTTATTTAATCCTTTTTGTGGTGTATAGAAAATAAAAATAAATTATTTTATTTCTGTACACATAAATTACTGTCTGGACATTCCATTTAATACACTCTCGCCTCACAAGAATATATAAGTCAATATTCATGTACGTATGCTGTATCAGCTATATTGAAACAAAATATATTAAGTCGTATTTATTACCCAACGTTGCCTTACTTATTTTCTTGACTGATTCATATATTAAATACATATTGCAGACTCACCCACAGTGTGATATGAAATGCCCCTCGGGAAGACTACTGTTACCTCCAGGGCGCAATTATAGCCCCCTGTTGGTAACAAAAGTCTTCATGAGGGTTAATAATCTCCAGCAATATATCAGTCAGTTCTGTATATCTCACAATAAAAAAAAAAAAAATTAAATTCCGCTGAGTGATGTTTGCAAACACCGACGGTTTCCAGAAAGGTTTACAGAGGCATCACTTTTGTTCCATTAACTCGTGACTCAAAGCCAGACATTGGTAAATGAAGTACTGGTAGCGCGCTACAACACTGGGCCTCTCAATGATGCTTTCACTGCATTAGCACTGGCCTTGTAAAAAGCAAGCACCTCGTTGAAGCAGTTATTCACTGCTTCCTCCATTAAACACAAATGACCGCACTGCGTAATCGCCCTCGTAAGATTTGGATTTGCACAACTAGAATCCTCACAAGCGGCCACAAAAATATATCTCACTGTAAAATTAAAAAAGTGCCTGGGATTACATTTTAAATATGGCTTTACAGAAGTATTAGATTACAGTGTGATAAGGAAAAAGTCGAAGCTAAAATTGCCAATATTATTCTTTGCATGTGCTCTGCATCAAGGTTACCACAATATAAATATTCAACGAGCAGATTTTCTTGGCAGAAAGACCACTAATACCCAGCAGGAATGCTGCTGCAATAGCACATCTTTTTAAATGTGTTTTTTTTTTCAAGGGGAAGGAAGGGTTGCAGTAGCTATGCTGTGCTCTGTATGTGGGTCTTTCTTCACCCGGGGAAGTGCAGGGGAATATGCTGTGTTGGATTCCACAGCTCCCCTTTGGAACTGAGCTTTTGTTCTCACTTGCAGCAACATGAGACTGCATCCTGGCAATTAACACTGCAATCAAGATGCACTGGGTCTGCCCTCAACTGGATTCCAAATTAAAACGCTTCATTTAAAAAAAAAAAATTTACCCCCCAAGGCAGAAAAAACAGAAGGAACTTGGAAACAGAGATGTGTCTGATTTTATTATTTCTTTGTACTACTGGAAATTTGCTTCCTAAGTGAGATCTCAGAAACTTTTAGGAATGCTATGAATATAATGTGTATGGCAGGTGAGATTACAGCCATTTCTAAATTAATGTTTAGTTCAACAGCAACAGAAAAGTCAAGAAAAGAAAATACATTATTATTTCCAAAAGATATGACGCATTATTAAGGGGCTGGATTATATCCAGTAATGATGTATCAAGAAGGCAATCCCACTTCTAGTTTTGAAATTATAATTTCAGAAGCACACATACAGAGCAAAACACAAAATAGTTGTATAAAATATATATATACAGTTTTACACAAAAAGTTTCATTTTGATATTAAAATATCATGATAAATATAGAATAATTACTTTGTCATGTACCCACTTCACCGTCAAGGTTAATTACATATATCAGCACTGAGACATATTTCCTACAGCAAAGACACTCTTCGATGCACCATCCTGTTTCCACTCATCTGTTCAATGGATTGAAGACACTGGCGGGCAACAGGATCTCCTACCTTGTGGACAAAGAGCTCTGCATCCCATTGTATTCTAACCAAGACACCTTCATCTTCTTTGAACAATGTGAACTGTCAGTAAAATGTTAATGACCTTTTACAGCGAACCTCTGCCTCCCGCTCTTTCTATCTGCGGAATGGAAGCTCTTTTTACAAGCACTGTCCTCATTCAAAACCTCTCTTGCCTCTATATATCACGAAGGCAAAGTCTGAATGACTGAATGTTTATAATTCAATAATATGCCACTCGAGACTTAAAGACTTTATATCAAATCGAATCAGTCCTTCCAACATCCTGGCGAGTTCCATTCTGCTGGCCTTCCTCTGTGCAAATACGTTACCATCTGCAGAAGCCTCGTTCTCAAAAGCCTTTTTGATGTTTATTTAATGCAAACACCAATAAATTGGCAAGCCTTAAACAGGGGATATGCAAATGTTGTTAGTCTTGTTTTCTGTGTTTTCTTAATGGTATTGTCCATACAAGATGCTTGTCCTATGGACCCTATCATGATATTTACAGACTTTTTAAAAATGCAATGAGGCAAAGACCAATAACACAAACCCTCTGGATCGTCAGCTTGGCAGGACCGGGATTCGAACCACACTTGCATGACTCACCTTGCTTTTAATACGCTAGGCACCACATTCACATGCAACCCTTGACTGACTGTAAGCAAGATTTTGGGGTTATTCTTGTGTTTTAAAAAACACCCGAACCCTGGGGAATATTTACAATCACATACTCAAGGAAATATTAGTTCACAATAAGGAGGTAGTGTTGTCCAGTGGTTAAAGTCCAGGGCTTGTCAATTTTCTAACAGGGTGTAGCAGTGGTGAATAAGCATTCACAAATTGAATTAACTGAAACGTGTTGCATCTTCTGAAGTTATGCGTTCATTAGTCTCTAAACCTACTAGAAACAGCGTCCGTCAGTTCTGGCAGATTCTACTGTACTTGCTTTAGCGGTTTTCTCCCACTGCGAATTAAAAATAAATAAATAAATAGCCACTTAGCTAACAATTTCATCCCGAGGGCTACAATGAAACGTACTGTCTTTAAATTGGGACTTTAAGACCGCGTGTGTACATGAGCACATTCATTATTGCAGATAGCAATCCACAGCCAGCCAGCATTTTTGTAAATAGCAACATAAACATTTTACTTGTGTTATCGGTGTCGATTTCAGGCGGAGCTTCATGGTCTGCAAGGCGACACAGCTGAGAGAATTTTTTCCCCAGCACGCAGTACAGTAGTCGCTCAGCAACGAGGTGCAGACAGGTGATTGGTCGATCTGTATGAGTGTTTGCGAAGGTGCTTTGTTAAAAAAAAAATTATAATCTAAATCTAAATTTATAACAGTGTTTATTTTTTAGCAAAACAAAATCGAAGCCTATTTTTAAGGGACCCCAACTGTTGCTGTTGACTCACATCAGGACTAGCAAGTTTCAATAGGTAGCACAATATTGTTAGTTTCTACCCCTGCATGTCCAAAAGATGAAATGGTTTGAATTAAAAAAAAGAAACCCACTCATTCTTATATTTTTTGTAAAACTAGATAAGTCACTGCAAACTGACTGCTTCTGTATTTGTTCCCTGGTTCAATGCCATGTCACATTCATGCTGTGTATTATGAAAAAGATGACGATGAACTATATCCTGTAAAAATATAATGGCGACATACAGATGCATGAACATATAGATTTTTCCTTATTCTCACAATCTCCATAACTTATGCTAAATAACTTCATGACAACTGGATAAGCACTTCTCCATATATATGTTATAAGTGGCATGCCGTGCACTGTGTACACAGGGCCCCTCATAGGGATAGATCCATCACCACCGGGGTATGAGAATTCACTTTTTTTTTGTTAGTTCAGCGGAACACCCAAGTTCCTGTGAACAATGTTTATGAAGCATTCACTATGAAACAGGAGAGAACCGCTTATTATCTGTTATTATCTGTGCAATTCCACATATGGCTTCAAGCACAGTATGATGTACACACCAGGAAAAACAGGATGCACACAGGAAAGGAATACGCGCCTGCTTCACAGTTTGCGAAGGAAACACAAAGAAGCACGGTCTGTGTAAAAACCAACACAGCTTAATGAAGGGAGCCCCCAGAAAAAGAAAATGAAAACACATACACGACGCAGATTTGAATTGAAATCTAAATAACGGCATTCAAAATCCATTTCCAATCCAATCCAGTTACTGCTACTTTTTCTGTTCAGTTGAACTGAGCCTTCCTGTGCATTCCTGTGTCATTACAGCTGTGGTCAGTCACCAGGCATTTCTCCATACATGGTCAAGGGAGGCCCTGGGTTTCATACACAGCAAGAATGATGTTGCTGTTCAGAGAATGCATTGAATGTGGTTAATGGGAACTTAATAAATTGCATAAGATGAAGCATTAGTACATTATATATTTAAAGCAGTACATTTCAGTCAGATAGTATTCTTTATAAATCCTGCTTAATAACTGCCTTCATATTGTATCAAGTATCTCCAGATATTTACATATAGACTCAATAGTCTCCTATTGACCATTTAGGTAATCAAACAAACTGTTCAACTGACACTTGGACCATCATTTTGTCATCATTTTCATAATAATTTCACTAAATCAAAGGTTGGGAATTTATGGTTCACTTTGCACATGATGTTAATATTATTACTGAATTAGGCACAAAGTGTGAATTTAATATGTATTATATGTATTGTTACACGAGTATACCCTTAAATATTCAGTAAAATACGATTTTTTAAGTCTGAAAATGAATCCCTAAGATATTACCACAATTACCTTAACCATAATAATTACCATATTATTTCCATAAACAGTGTCGGTGTTTTAGATTGAAACTAAATCAATGCATACTTAGTGGGAATTTAAAGTCTACGGTGTCTATTTTAGGACATCCTCAAACATCACTCCTTCCCGTGTCAGGAATCACCCCTCGTCGAGTCAGTCGTCCCTTGTCAGGCACCAGTCCTCCTCGAGTCAGTTGTCAATCGTCAGGCATCAGTCTTCCTCGAGTCAGTCATGAAGAGTCCCCTATTAAACTACAGTAGTTTTGTCCTGGGGAATAATTCATGAAGGGTGGATTTTTCAATAAAACTTTCCATATACGCTGTAAACATATATTACATTAGCTACTAATGTTCCAAGCATTTGCCCTAGGTAACAGAATCAAATGCCCAGAGTAACTTCAGTCCATTTTGTCCAACACTTTATTAAAACAAAAAATGATTAATGACTGGGCTATCAATCAATCAATTTATTTTTATATAGCGCTTTTCATGTAAGACATCTCAAAGCATTTCAAAATGTAATTAAATAAAAAAAAAATACATTGAAAATGTTTTTAAAAAATGAAACAAAAAACCCCAGTTGTGTCTGGTGCCGCATGCTGTGACTTGCCTTAATATATAAATCCAAACAAATTCAAATAATGAAATTGCGCACCGTAACTTTTAAAGTATTTTTTAAAACGCTTAAAATGTACATATTAAATGCTGAAGAAAAGTAAAAACGCATGCACCAATCAGCAGCTACACTGACATCTGTGTCATCCAATGGAAGCAACAAGAGTTTTTTTGCTCGTTTGATTGGGTGATTCAGACGACTCCGTCCAACTCTCCGAAAAACGGAAAAAAAAAAACTCGAGGAGGACAGATGCCTGATTCGAGGCGCACTCATGCCTGATGCCTGATGCCTGATGCCTGGTGACTGACTCGAGGAAGACTCATGCCTGATGCCTGATGCCTGATGCCTGGTGACTGACTCGAGGAAGACTCATGCCTGATGCCTGATGCCTGATGCCTGGTGACTGACTCGAGGAAGACTCATGCCTGATGCCTGATGCCTGATGCCTGGTGACTGACTCGAGGAAGACTCATGCCTGATGCCTGATGCCTGATGCCTGGTGACTGACTCGAGGAAGACTCATGCCTGATGCCTGATGCCTGATGCCTGGTGACTGACTCGAGGAAGACTCATGCCTGATGCCTGATGCCTGATGCCTGGTGCCTGACTCGAGGAAGACTCATGCCTGATGCCTGATGCCTGATGCCTGGTGACTGACTCGAGGAAGACTCATGCCTGATGCCTGATGCCTGGTGACTGACTCGAGGAAGACTCATGCCTGATGCCTGATGCCTGATGCCTGGTGCCTGATTCGAGGCGCACTCATGCCTGATGCCTGATGCCTGATGCCTGGTGACTGACTCGAGGAAGACTCATGCCTGATGCCTGATGCCTGATGCCTGGTGACTGACTCGAGGAAGACTCATGCCTGATGCCTGATGCCTGATGCCTGGTGACTGACTCGAGGAAGACTCATGCCTGATGCCTGATGCCTGATGCCTGGTGACTGACTCGAGGAAGACTCATGCCTGATGCCTGATACCTCATGACTGACTCGAGGAGGGGCGATTCCTGACACGGGAAGGAGTTATGTCTGAGGATGTCTTAAAATGGACACCGTAAGTCTTAACACTAATAAGTAAGGCCCTGTAAAAATCGTGGTAATTTTCTTTAAAATTCACGGCAGTGTCACAGGTAAAGTATTGTATTACACGGAACGTGTACAAAACTATTTAAAAATTATTATTTTTTAAACATCAAATATAGAGATAAATGCACTGACATCATCAAAATCAATGTCACTTATTCAAGCACTTTACAGTAGCTTGTGAAACAGTGTTGTAATTAAGAGACAAAGGGCAGATTTCAGTTCTAGTACATCAGATGCATGTTCACCATTTAGGTCTTGCAAAACAAATATAATGTTTAACCCATACTGATTTTGGGCATCAGTCGACTCGACAGCGAGCACTGACAAGCAACCAGACTGTTTTACCAATTCCTTAATCACCTGTTTGTGATACTCTGCAACTTTAGGTAAGCAATCATGTCTCAGTTGGGCTGACGATGGAATCAATCCACCATTTGCTACTCAGTCTGAAGTTATTTACATAACTTTTGGTTGTCCAGTTTTTCAAGAGGGCTGTTTGCGCAACCGCCTCTCTCAGGTCAAAACGTAACATGTTTCGTGCTTCACGGTTTTCAGTGGACTTTTGCAACATGGAAGTCACCGTTGTTTGTTTATTTGCAAGTAAAGCAGTCGCAATGCTGCTCTGGATTTCCGCCTTTCTCTTTCGGTGAATACTTGAATCTAAATGCCTGTCAACAGCCGATTCTCGGTAGTGCTCTACACAGTCACACGACACAATCACTGCTCAGCACTGTGTGAATGGTGAATGGTACACGCAGGCACACAGCAGAGCTGTACAGTTTCATTAATGTGATTTTTTTGGTATGAAACACAAACAATAATTATGAAATAATTTATATTTCTTAAGAACATTGTAAAGATGGCGGTATTGGGCTAATTTCACAGTTTCCGCAGAGCCTGTGAAATCGCGGTTTGAACAGGGCCTTACTAATAAGTAACTACAACATTTAAAAATGAGGCACAACCTGTAATAATTACTTATAAAGTAAGGAATTGTTTATAAAGGAACATATTCACAGAACCCAACAACACATCAATCCATGTATGCACATCACAGGTACAGCGCGGCAATCAAACGTGTTTTTATTCCAACAGTGAAAGGGTGACTTAGAGTAAACAGCCAAATCTGATACGCTTTCCATAATGCTGCAATGTCAATAAAAGCCCCTGGTGAACAGGTGCAGTTTATTAAAACGTATACTAGACCACAGGCTTGTTATTCAGCTGCTAGACTCATACTCAATCATTCAGTTTCAACTCAGTCTTTTCAATAGCCTTTCATACTGTTTTCATTGAAAAATGAAAATGGAAAAATATTTAGACAGAGGTCTTTTCCGGACTAGAGATAATTAAAATGGAACCAACAATGTGTGTATGTGTTTGCATGTACGTGTGTGTGTGTGTGTGTGTGTATGCATGCATGCAAGTATGTATGTAAATGCTCCCATGACATGATTAGTTTCCAGTAAATTGATTGGATTTGGTTTCTGTTTATTTTCAGGTGGTAATATATATTTTTTTGCATTATTCAATGTTGGAATGATGTGCAAGAACTCCCTTTCAGGCACGACAGAAGATTTTCAAATGGCTTATTTACAAAATGTTTCAGTCATTAAAACATAATTGCAAAAGGAAAAGGTGTATTTATTTAAAACAACCCAGTGTTTGCTTCTGTATCCATTTACACGTGGTTCAAAAAGCCAGACCATTGCGGGTCAGCTCCTGAGTTCAGAAAGCTCTTTAAATCTTAAATCTTCTCAATGTGTAATAACGATGGGAAAAAGATAGCAGAACCAACCTCTAGCAATAATTACAAATAATGCATTTCAAATGTTTACCTTTTTAAAAGCACTACTGTTTATGTTTAACACGGATAACAGCTTGTCGTTGATATATACAGTACCTTGCACCTCTTATTTTGACCAACTTTTTAGTAAACAAACAAAATAGAAAAACACACACAGACACACCTCTCAACTTAGTAGGCGATCGACAAAAAAAAACAAATTTGTAGTTGAACTTCGTATTAATGTGAATAAAGAAAAGTAATCTCCCATAACGTATAAAAAGATGCAGAGTGTACAATAACACACCGTTTCTACAACACGAAAGGGCGAAATCACAGAAGCAGACTCGTGAGAACAAGTTTCAGAAGATTCTGTAACTTTTTTGTTCTTGGAGTGACGTCACGGTACATGGGAAAGAATTCCAAGATGTCTGGCCACACCCATGTTCAAAACAGAGCCCGAATGCTGCTACAGAACAAATAGTAACATTTCTAAACTACCGCAAAATAGACTACTTTCTATTCACATATATAACGTGCCGCTAGCCTACATACCGTCTCTATTACCAAAGGAGAGATCAGAATCCATTATGTTGTGGTTTTCGTAAAAATATACCGCAATACGTTTCTTACCTTTTTTTTTAATGAATAATAAAAAAAAAAACACGAAACATCTGTAACACATGAATCTGCAAATATTTTGTTATTTTCCATAGTACCGAAATTTACACGATTAACAAATTTAAATACCTTCTTTCGCTTTTTTCCTCCTTGCCAAAGTCCCTCCAAGTTTGCCGAGAAAGGAGTCATCTTTCTTTCTTGAAGGAGGCGATTTAGGGGTACCGGTAGGAGATTTTGGGGTGGACGGAGATTTCTGGGGCGAAGAAGCCATTGCTAAACCCCGTTGTTTTAGGATTGATTGAGGGACAGAGAGAACGAGAAAAAACTCCTAAAGTGTCCCTACTTTAATCAGAAGCTGCCCCTACTCAGACGGAAGCGGAATTTCAAGTATTTGATCAACCTTCAGATCTCAGCTCCCTGCAAATGTAGTCCAGCTCCCTTCCCTTTGCCTCTGCTCCCTCCCCTTCAAAAAAAGTGCAACCGCGGACGCGTTGCTGCACTGTACGCTGCAAATCATGCATTAAAACCACATTAAAATTGCGTACACATTTTTGTTCTTTACGAATTAGAAAAAAGGGAATACACTGTGAAACCTTGCACTTACATAAAACCTATGCACTTTTGTTTCAGTTTAGTAGAAACTCAAAAGTTTTACTATGGAAAAAAGCACAACAGTAAGTATTTATGGAAGACAAATAACACGTGTTAGTTAATTTTTAATTTGCAGTAGCAGTTTTGTGTTTTTAATCCAGAGTTTAAAGGTTGCTGGTGTTCAAAAAAAGCGAGACAAATACAAACAGGTCAATCGATTGTGGTGTTTTTTTTGTTTGTTTTGTTGTTGTTTTTTAATACTTCCCAGACAAAAAAAGTTTTGTTCCCTGATTTATTTTACTTGATCAACAGGTTGCCCATGTTGGAACAGAAATTACATCATCAGAAACCTTATGTATAAATTTATATATAATATATATATATATATAGATATATAATATATATATATATATATAAATACTTTTAAATGATAAATTTACGTTTATTTGTGACACATTTTACAATTTAGTGGGCAAATTCACAAAGCTACACACAGACTAATCCTAATGGCAAACACGCAGGCGTAGGGTAATACCATCATGAAATAACACAGGTGATGACATCAGCCACAGTATTGGTGTCAGGTTTTACCTCAGAGTGTATGGTGCATGGTATGACAGGAAACGTTACTTTTATGGGTATTTAAAGTATTATATGAGGTAGAAAAACAGATTTCTGGAAGACACTGGGCAAGTTCTAGAATTTACTACATTCAAGCTTGTATTGAGTAATTACAAAATACATTCAAGTACATGCACTGCTTATAAACAACTCAATAACACTAAACCAAGCCATGGTTACAAGAAGAAGAAAAAAGTAGAAAGAGGATTAGTTGCTTCTTTTTAAGCATACTTACTGTTTTGTTCAGCGGGTTTACATGCACTAAAAAGGAATTTCAATATACTACTGAATTCATCATTTATAGACAGTACAATGGAGCAAAGAACATATTTCAATAACAGGTAATTTACATAAACTGGATACATTGCAAGTCTTTTGAAATGCACTAGACTAGAGTAAGAGGTGCCCCCTTTTCACTGAACAAGCTAAGTGTAACCTAGCAGCCTGTTAGTATTAGTAAATAACCTTATTATTGAAAATGGGAACTGGGCAAAAACTATTATACAGACACACATCTATCTATCTATCTATCTATCTATCTATCTATCTATCTATCTATCTATCTATCTATATATATATATATATATATATATATATATATATATATATATATATATATATATATATATATATATAATTACAATATAACGCAAAGATACCCCGTGAAGAATTCATTTTAAAAAGCAAAATACAAAATTCTGAGCACAATAAAAAATGTTAAAAAGATAACAGAATTAGGAAAATGGCAAGAAGAAAACATCGTATATATTTTTATTTTATTTTGAATATCTCTTCTTTTGTACTGAACAACGTATTTGCTCTGGCATTGACTATTTTTATAAAGTATTCTTCAGCTCTGCACTAAAATCATATCTACTACAAATGGAAGCCAATGTTGCTTCTTAGGGTTCCTGAATAGTTTTTAATTATTTCTTGCAAGAAATTTTTTTTTTTTTTTTTTTTTTTTTTTACCAGATAAGCCTAATGCATTCTCAGTGAAGTGGATTAGAGAAGAAATTAACTATTGCTTTCCCTTTTGAAAAACAGAGCTATGCTCCTTACCTACTCAATATCATGTTGTTCCTTACCTGATAATCCATCCTAATATAAATAAATGCAATTAAAAAGCCATTAAAAAGGTTTCTGCAGAGGTGATGGTCAGTGCTTACATCACTTTCACCTGCTATAGAATTAATAACGCATACATTTCCCAAAGATGAACTGAACAAATTGTGTTGCATTAAACACTATTTCCCTTCTTTTGTTCTGTTTCTGTAAGGCAGTTAGATATTTCAGAAGCAGCAAAAAAAAAACACCAAAAACTGGTCACCTGATCAATTAAAAATAAACAATAAATAAAAAGCACATTAAATCAGATTGTTTACAAAATGACATATCCCTCGCAACAGCCCTCAAACCGCTCAAAATAAGCAGTTTAAAATGTCCGTGGATAAAAAAAAAAGCCCCACTTACTTCTTTGTTTAAAAAAAAAAGAAAAAAAAAGTAATCTATAAATGCAGACACAAGACAGAAATACAGATGCCATGAAAGCCTACCAGCTTCACACAAACCTTCTAGGTCATAGACTTAGGCTAGATTTACTTCGCTTTCACTAAAGTGCACTGTGGAATGTTTTATTCAAGTATTCAATTATGAGCAGTGTATCTCTCTGGGATAAACAAAGTGCACCAAAAAGCTTAATAAAGCAATTGATGTTTAAATGTCAGCATGCAAAATACAAACGGCCAAACGAAAAAGAAAAACAGCTGCATTGGGTTAGTCATGGACCAGGGTTAAGACGACGGCATGCAACTATTACACTAGACCTGAACACCTGAGTACAAATAGTATGCATTTTTCTAAAGCAAACAAAACCAGGTTTGTTTCCCTTTTTTATTGAAATGTACAGAATTTGTGTGTCTTGAAATGTGACCACATGGGTTCTTGTAAGGTGGATAGCCAATAGCTATAATATATATTGATAGGCATTGTGATTTATTGTGTCATTATCACAATGAAACACGGTATTTCTTCCAAAGCAACTGTGTTGCCAATAATGGTAATGTTGTGTTCTGCTATTAGGCTTTCTTGTCTGGGCAATACACTGGTATTATAATGACAACCCCTTTTTCAGCAATGACAATTATAGAAACTAATAGAATCTCATTCAGGTGTCCTTTTCCTGTGAGCAAGGCTCTTGTAGTACTGAACATAAAATTTGTACTGTACATTAACAATTATTCAGCTACAATCTTAAATTGAACAAAAAAATAAATATATAAATATATAAATATATATAGCACAGCAGTCTGCATAAAACTGGTCCTGACTTAAATATTCACCTTCAGTCTGCAAAATCAAAACAAATGCCTTTTTACATCTAGTTATATTTAAAATACAGTTTGCTTTAATGTGCATTGGTGCTATTGAATGCTGGGCCACGCTTTGTCTTCACATTAGAGGATTCAGGTCCAGTGAAACTGGTACCCTTTGGATAGCACAACACTCCAGGTCCTTGTCTTCTGCCTTTTCTCGTAGCCTCTGCTCTTCCAGAAGAGCCACCAGTTTGTCCCGTCTCTCCACCACTCCCAGCATCTTCTCCAGGACCCTCTGCTCCTCAGCAAGCTCCTGCTGACTTTTCTGGGAATCTAGAGACAGTTTGGAATAAAGGGGAATTCATTCAGGGCACTTTCTGTCAAGGTACAGAAGTACAGTGGAACTGGAATCATTTTTAAAGTGGGGGTGCTGAAAGCCATTGAACAAAACTGTAACCCCTGTATATGATGGAAGCCATGCAAAGCCAGGGGGCGCTACCGCACCCCCAGCACCCCTAGTTCAAGCACCCTTGCAGGAGTAACGGGTAAGCATTTAAACTGAGGTAGAATTTACTCCACTCCTTATTTAAGGGGAACATTAGAAGGACACAATGAGAAACCAAACCAGTGCTTGTATGAGACTCTCTGAGAATTACACGGTTTGAAATCCTATTTAAAACAATGACATATCAAGCACAATAATATTGCTCAGGACAAACTTCTGAAATTTCATCCACATTTGCTGAAACTTGGAGAAAAACATGTACGCTTACATTAACACAGCTATAAAAATGAACAGGCTAACAAACTTCCAAAAAAACGTTTCCCATGTTACAAATAAAATATAATAAACAAAAATAAATATTTTTGTTGATCTTTAGACTACAAAGTGCTTCTCAACATTCATGCAATGGTATCATCAAAGACAGAAAGGGCAGAGGCTGCTTTACGGCATCAATTTCAGGGCACCTATTGCAAGGTTAAACCATTATGTCTGATACTTTGTACATTCTATACAGAACAGGTATTAAAAAGGCAAAATAAGATATACACTAGTATTCCATTATAACTGACCCCAAGGTCAAATGGTCCTTTGAAAAATAATTCTATATTCAATTAATATTTTTCTGGAATATTTGTCACACATAATCCCTGGAGTTTTGCCTACAAAGTGACAAAGGCTCTACAGGGTAGTATTGATGATACGTGATAGTACTGACTATTGAGCAAGCTCAAGGCTGTTTGTCACATAATACTAATTCACATTTCCTAAAACATATTGCATACAGATAAAAAAATATGGTTTAACTGCTTTGTTTATTACAATCATACGCTTTGTCAGTAGCCAGACATTGTTGGTTTCTTTACAATACCGAAGGTAAACCCAACCGTCCCATCTCTACGTCCCTCTATAGCCTTTTAAACAAAAAAAAAAATGCCAAAACAATCTTGTAATAATCCGCATATTGGCTTTTCCTATCAAAGCACTTACCGTCAAAGGCCATCCTCTCGTGTAGCCTCTGCCGCAGTCTGCTTTGACAGTCCTCAAGCTCCAGATCTTGGGCACTGTGGAGGTTAGTTAAGCACACGCTGTTGATTAACTGACAGTGACTATGAATGAGAGTTTGAAGGAAGAGGTTTGGAGAAGCACAGTCAACTTGTGTCTGCCGTCTGTACTCACAATATCATGAGCTCCGATTCGTAGCGGACTAGCTTGTTCTTCTCCAGTACCAGTTTAAACCAAGAGTGCAGAAGGTCTGTTTCGTCTCTCGGGCTGCAATCTGAAACTGGAAACCGAAATAGAAAGCAATGTTGAATATTTGTAGCATATTTGTGCAGCTATAAATCATAGGGTCTATTTTAATAATCCAAACTATGACTGATCTAAATACCGCCACTCTAATAGTGAAATGAGGTCTGTGAAAAATCAGGCTTGACTTAGGGTGGCGGTATATTAAGATCTGCCGCTATTTTCAGTAGATCGTTAAAATAGACACCCATATCAAATCTGTGGTAATTACAAATTACCGCTGTATAACAACTGGCATAAGCCATAGGGTACAGCAATGGTTTTGCCATCAGCATTATGGTATTTTATATATTTTCTATTATTGTACATATATTTTTAAAGGATGCCCTGTTACAAAATACAAAATCTGACCCTTTTCTACCAAAGCCAGTTACTGTGTTCTACTGTAAGAATCTTTCACAATGCAGCTGCCATTCACTGCCGTTCCTCCCTCTTTCCCAACATTTCAAATTAGGTTAGAGCTGGAGCGCCCCCTTCTGGCACTTTTTTTTTGTGAAAGTCAAGCCTGTGTCAAACCAACATGTAATAATATACTGGATAGCAATATCTTTAATTTAAAATATGCGTGGATTTGTATGTTCACCAAACAGCCAATACTGTCCATTACTGTGGTAAAAATGCATGTTAAATACCTTTCTGTTTACTAAGACATTTTGACACTTTTTCTTGTTTTTTAAATCGTAAATGTGTTACGTTAAAAAGCCAGTCTTATAATACACTTTATATGTGGGTGTGGATAAGATTCTGTAAATGCCCTCTTAGTGCCTTTATCCTATTGACCAATCCCACTGACCACTTCCCTAATATCTGCGTATGCTGTAAGTCAAAATCATAAGGAATCTAAAATATTGTTATGATATAATCACGCAGCTATTCGCAGGTCTTTGCTGGCATTTATATACTGCCCTTGACCAGCAGTTTGTAATGATTTTTTTTCTCACTGCTAGCGTACAATACTTCTATCAGATGATTCCACACATTTCCTAAAAAAAAGTTTTAGATACAATTACACTAATGTGTATATATATATATATATATATATATATATATATATATATATATATATATATATATATATATATATATATATATATATAGAAGACTGGCTATCACTATGCAAGAAACATTTCAGTTTAATTGGAAATGTCTGTGCTGGCTCCAAATCCATGATTGGTGAACATTGCTTAGTAATCTCCCTGCCCTTGAAGGAAACCACTAACCACAAAAGTAAGACTAGAGGACCTTCATCTTCTGTCTACAGAAATAGACACTTAGCATCTCTCATACATAATATCCCTCAATGCTTGGGCGGGGCTTGTATGATAGATTTACACAGATTTTTTTTCTCCTTTTTTTTACTGTTTGTATTTTATTTTAAGCTATATTGATAACCATTTATTAGCATAGCGACTACTTAGTAATTACATGGAAGACTGCATGTAAGGATTTATGATTGCATACTTATTCATGGGCCATCAAAACCAAACGCTAATAGTAAAGAATTAGAATGATCAGACAGTTGGAGTTGGAGTGTTCGCCAAAATGTTCAGTGCCACAGTATGTACTGCTGGTAAGATAAAAAATTATTTTTAACATGTACAAAAAAACGTACGCTGCTATTTTACTCACACGGAAAGCAGGGTTAAATTCAGCTTCCCTCAGTGCATCGCTCAACACCTACTCATGTTCTCTTCAATCTAGTTTATGAATAATAGTCATTAACAAAAGAACCATTCATTGCATGTTCTCTCCTCCTTAATGCAATTATCCCAACAAAGCCATGTAAACACGACACACAATGGTCACTGCTCTGCCTTGGGATTTCATTAGTGGAGACATGTTCCATGCATTTATGTACTAAAATGTGTCACACTAATTGGAATTGTGACACATGAAAAAACAGAGCAGCCCAGTTTAGTTGATAGTTTTTGTTCAACGCATGTATTCCGGTTCTGGGTATATCAGGGTTACATTTGCAAGCTTGTTTTAGAAAAAAAAAATATTGTCTTAGATAACCCTCTTTACCGTTGCTCCTCTCCACTTCAGTCTGTTTTAAAATAATAAACATTATCACAATAAAATGTCTATATTCAAACAGCCCTTCATTATGTCAAGCAAATGAAAACCAATACATTTTCCATCATCGTTATCCATTTAGCAGTACCGTAGAAAATTGATGTTCTGAAACAGTATTAGTGTGTTGCAAAGCAGCAGTTATTCAGCTGGTAATCATTAAAAAAAGAAAAAATATTCAAACAAATCTGTCAAAAATTGCTGCTTCTTTTAGACGAAACCCTTTACTTTTCAATAGATTTGCTTTACAGTACAGTAAATATATCAAATGTTATGAATGTTTTCAGTAAGCAAAAAGAGAAATGATAAAAACTAAAACTGACTAAAACCCCCTTACAACAATAAAATATAAAGCATTTGTCTGAATATATGAATAAGTTTGGGATAACAAAAAAAAAAAAAAAAACAGTTTTAAAATGTAAGGCTTTTCGGTATGAACTGAATGATTTCTCTTGTATTGTAATTGTAATTTTCCACCATTAAGTACTTTGATGCTGTATTTGATTTAATTCATTTTAAAAATATGTCTTTATTTTCAATCTCAAAACTGACAAATGGTGCTTTCAATTAATTTCAGTAAAATAAACTCTGGTATTTGTTTCATGAAATTCAATTTGAAACTCAACCTTCTAGCCCAAAGGCCTAGGCCTAGCTCTCCATTGCTGGTGTATACTGCAGTGACTCGGTGCTGTGAAATTAACACATCATTGTAAAAGGAATAAAACATGCCTTGATCATATTGCGCTGATCCTAATGAGGCTTAGAGTTTAACAGCTGAAATAGTGAAAGGAGCGCTACTGTCAACACTGAAAGAAAAATCACGGCCACACTAATCATGTTATATTGCATTTCTCTCCTTCTTTTGCCTCCCAGCTAGTCCAAGCTCTCCATAGGAGGTCATGCAAAGTGCAAGCCTGTAATTGAAAAAAAAAAATAACTCGCTTTTCAATGTTCTGCGACTCAGGTAGAAACAGGCATTTTAAACTGAAAGCCTGATAAAGAATTACCCAGCAATTCACTGCATTCATATTCACAGACTACAATGACTGTGCATTTTGAACATGAATACATTATTAGTAGCCAGTATTAGCATTTCCAGAGAATGATGTGCTTTAATACACTGCACCTCTTTGTACCGCAGTATTAAGATCATTAGTGCTAATGTAATGGCATTATGGGGCAAATGTGAGCCATGACTGTATGGCCTTATAACCAGTTCCACAGTATAAAGGTCTGCCTTATAAAGCAGGAACACTGTATGCAGAATTATATGCTTCTAGTAATGCCTTTGCCTCACCTATTGAAATATTACTATGCATACAAATGCAGTGTCATTTCTTTAATGAATGAATATTGAATTGAAATGTATTATACATTTCACAGTTCGGATGCTTTGTAGGATGCTTAAAGTTACAAGCCACTCCCGATACAGCGGGTCAAAGCAAATTTTGAGCTATGAAATGCCCTGTCAACATTAGATGCATCCTTTGTGATTATCCCCATAAGAATCAGTCAGAGCTTGAAAACAAGACACAAGTTGCCAAAGGCACAAGCATAGCAGTTAACTGCATTACCAATTTCTTTATAAAGAGACAGCTGTAATTTCTCAGCTCTACCTTAATCCATCATTCTGGCTACAGCCACAGACCTAAGTAATGCAATCACCCTCACATCACGATTCAGAGCCTTTCATGCAGGGGCAAGGTGTGTTGTACAGAGATTCCACTCCTATTAAGACACTTCCCTCCAAAGCCATGTCAAATTGACAGGCATTCAGCTCTGAGGTGAAATGACTTCCAAACAGCCACCTGGTATGGAAAGGCACTGCTTCAATCAACCAGGAGGAAAGAGAATGAGATTTCAGTGAGAGAAAAGACTGACATAGCAGAGGATGCTGTGTGGCAGGTGTAGCTGGATAGCAAAGAGATGCCTCCCCTCTCTCACTACACTCATTATCTGAAGGCACTCGCTCCTCTCCTCTTTCCAGCCGGTAAAATACAAACACATCTGTCATCTCAGCTCAGTCACTAACCTGATTCCCCCCGCAGCGCCTTTTCCAGTTTAACACCTTGCTCCTCCAAGGCTCTCTGCCGCTCCTCCACCTCCTGCAGCTGCCTCTGTATAACCTGGAGCGCATTGATGACAGAGAGTCACTCTGGTTGCCTTTAAGAGTACCATCGATCGAGTTATAGCTGACATAGCTTTGCATTGAGATCTTCAATACTGGCTGACTAGGAGTTCCAAGCAAACTCAATGTACAGTAGCTCCGAGTGCACCTCAATCCCGAACAAGACCTCTCTTAAACAGATTCTCAGTCATGCTGAAGTGTGTCGGGTTTGTAGAGACCACCTAACTTATTTTACCCGTGACCCTGACATCCAGACATGAAAGGCTACTGAGCCTCTTAGCACCAACAAGAAATATGTGATTGGTTGATTAATAACTAATTCATCTCCACTGCGTGTTTGTCAGGCTTACCTGGGCCCTGTGGAGTCTTTTTAGCTCTTCTTGCCGTGCCTGATGTTGGATGACTTTCTCCTGCCTCCTCTTTCTTCTGAAGCTGGTACTCGCCTGAACAGACAATTAGACACAATGCTATTGAAGTCCTGAGAACAGGCTGGTCTGAACGACCGCACACAGCAGCAAACTCCCACTGCCTGCCATGTAAAAAACTGATCAGCTTCAGAGGTCCCTGGCTTTAAAAAGAAGCCCATAACTCAATCTAAGACCATACTGTAGTCACAAAAGGTGTTGCATTCACCTCTCTGTGACATGTGTAGTAAAATGACATAGTAAATACTGAATTCACAGTTGCTTGAAGTTGAATTGCACAGGGACAGCATTATCAGACACAAGGCTTTTCCGTGTTGATTTACTTATATGTGAGGGGACAATCATGTGTTAGTTCATATGTACCAGCAATGTTGATTAAGCACTAGAAAAGTGTTGCTAAATAGGGCTGCCTGATCATACCCGATGACTCCATTGTCTTTCGAGCACGGTCCTGATTTCTGAAGGTACCTTTAGTTTTGAAGCAGGTTTCTCCTCAGGGTCCTCACTGGAGGAGCTGTCCTCCTGGTGGTTTATGAAGCTCCCCACAGGCAGCTGACTGGGGCCTGAAATGTGGAAGGCAACAGAAACGTCTTCTTGAGGCTGCTGGGAATCTGAACGTGGGGTCTTGCGACACACTTTGCAGTGCTTTGAGAGAGATGAACTTCAAAAGGTGCAGGGATGGAAATAAGACTCCCATTGCACAGCAATCTGATCCCTTCCTAGTTTTACTTGGAGTATATTAAGACACACCTGGGCTTGTTGCCTATACACTGTGGCTAATCACACTTGTAGTAAAACCTGGAATGGGTCAAACTGCTATGCAGTAGGAGTCTTATTTCCATCCCTGAGGTGGAAAAAATAGTAAAAAGAAAGAAAAGACATGGAAGTAGAGATAGACTGAGACTTAAGGAATACTTATTCGACCAGACATGCTTTTAGAACCAGTGTACTGACTCATTAAGAATTCCTAAAGCACATTGCTTACTGTCATTGGGTAGACTGTCCTGTACTGTAGCTGTGCTGACAATAAAAAGAAGCACTGATAGACTGCCTCAAGGCTTTTGCAAGCTGCCCTATAACCAACTGACCTGGGTTCTGTCAATGCAACATGTTGCCTTGCAGGAAGTCCCATCGATTTTTTTATTTATTTTTTCTCCCCTCGTGATTCTAGGAATATTGTGTGAAATATATATCTAATTATGTTTCACTGAATCCTCCTTTCCCATCACTGGTGATTATGAGGTGTGAGTTTTGTCTATAAAACTTACATGGAGCTAAACTAAATCTGTATTTCTTTAGAAAGCAGGACATCCGACTGGAACACCAGCAGATGTTAATTTTATTCTAGAACTCTGAACGGTGAACCTAAAGGCGCACTCTTGCATCCTTTGTTATATTAGAAAACGATAACCACTAAACAATTAAGCTAATTAGGCAAAAGTCATTCTCTAAACGTAAGGCTTGATGAGACTCTCCAGCCATGAAAAGTGTCACTTACAAAACCAGAGTGACCTGCTGCTAAAAGGCAAAATGACGTGGATTTCATTGGTCTAAATGGTTTTAAACCAGGTATCTGTTCTATTAAATTGGGTAGCTGAATTTTGAATGCTGGCTTAAATGACTTAGTGACTTTTGTGCTGCCTCATAATTGGATTCGGTGTTGAAGGCAGCTATTAGGCATATTACCCTAAGGTAGCTCACAGCATCTGGCACCCACATTTGCATCATGACATCTGTTCAATGTAAAATAGCTGGCGTCAGAAAGTCTGGTCATATCAACAAAAAAAAATGGAAACAAAAGTGTAATAATAAGCAAAAGCACTTGCGGAACCAGTTCATATCTCACACTGTCATGCAACAGAAATATTTTATCAGCATCTATCACCATAAACGTTTCCTTTAGATTAGCTAGTTCATAACATCGTCACATTGCTTAACTGACAAATG
Organism: Polyodon spathula; assembly: GCF_017654505.1. Taxonomy (NCBI): domain Eukaryota; kingdom Metazoa; phylum Chordata; class Actinopteri; order Acipenseriformes; family Polyodontidae; genus Polyodon; species Polyodon spathula. Next base: position 5,316,024 of record NC_054550.1, on the reverse strand, counting down.
CAGGTGTCACAAACCCCTTAACAGCGTGCTTCCTGGATTGGAAACAAATCCTCTGCGCTATTGTCTTTTAGATGACTGGCTTGTTACTTTGCACAACTAGAACGACATTTACTTCAAGCCAAATATTATGTGCAACAGGTGTAAATTCAAAGTACACATTTTTAAATATAACTATGAATATTTATGCTAGGTAAAGTTGGCTTATGCTAGGTGACCAAAAGCATTCCTTGCTGAGTAAATAACATTGATATTTTCATCTCTGCAGTAAGCAGCAGCTCTTGAAAGGTGTGGGGGAATTATACTGCATACACCCCAAACAAGTTAACCTGCCATAATACTGTGGGGCAAATTGGTTTCTTAAAAGCTGGTCTTGATTGAACATCCTCCTTCTGCTGTTATGTTTCACATTTTCTAACACATATTGACCACATCAATTATCTGCTAACAGCCTGGAACGATCTCAATCAGTTCTAATCAAAACACCATCAAGAATCCTTTGTAAAATGCTGTCAATTTTTTATAAGATTCAAATAGTGTCCATATGGTGTATAGTACCAGCACTTACTGGTAAACCACGAAACACAAGGACACTTTCAGGAAACATTTGCTGGCAGCTTTTCAGGCAACACACTTGTTCTCCGTGTGAAGGGGGGTGCAAGAACATCAAAACAATTTCAAGTTTGGTCAAAACGTCTTAAAGATGTTGCAATCAACTAATTGCACCAGCAGTTGCCGGAAATAGTTGTCTGCAAGTTTCCTTGTGTTTCACAGCATTGCAGGAATCAGGGTTGCATCAGCTGCTTATTTGTTGTTGTTTTTTTTACTAATTAAATAAAATGATAATTCCGTGCAACTGTTCTAGACTGATGTAAAAGAAGGCAACACATTCTAGAACAGTTTCATGAATAGAAATCTGTGTTTTATTCATAAACTGGGCATGCCGACAGCCAGCGGGCTGTTAAATATTGCAGATTGTAACCTTAAATCAGTTTAGTTGAAAGCTCACTAAATAGTAGCACACTTTTTCTTTTTTTTTTTAACAAGTTGGTTTTGTGTGTTTTTATCGTATTGTTCACCTAAGACAACTATTTTTTTTTGGCTGTACAGTCTTCTTTTTGAGCTTGTTAACAGACCTACAGTTGGACACTCTGCCTCTCAATCTAAAGAGCCAGAATTTGGATCCCAGTGAGCAAGATATGGCTCAAGACATCCGCTTGAAAGCCCTGAGTTAATGCAAAGCTTCATTGCTCAGAGCAGGGTTTTTTTTTTTTTTTTTTTTACAGCACTTTAAAGGCCATTGGTTGTATTAGTATCTAATCTTTTAGTAAGTTTCTAATTTTACCATTCTCAAGAGCATTATCACTTATGGAGTTTATTGAGTGCAGTAAATGCTATTTATGTCTCTCAGGTGCTAAGCAGCAGACATGCATATTGCTAATGGCATAAAGTCATTAGTAACACAACGTCTGCTCTCCATCTTGCAGGTGCCATTCAATATTCAGGTGAATATGTTACACAGTATTTATTACTTTCTCTAACCCTATGCATCTCAAATTGTGGAAGCTTAAAATAATTAATGTTTTATTGGGCCTTTTGTCAGCCTTGTGACTCTTAAAGCACAAACTATTAGGCCAATCAGCTAAAGCATTGCTTTGATCAACCAATACCCCATCGGGACAAGCCAAAGCTGTAGGTAGGTAGATCCACCAGGTAACTTATCATTCACAAATGTACCAAAACGTTGTCTAGGGGAGAAAACAAATCCGAAAACATGAGGTTTTACCTGGCTTTTTTGCTGCAGATGGAACATAAGTTGACGTCCCATTTGATAATGAGTCTGCAGGAAGTGCACTCATTGGAGTTTGCTTTGTTTCCTTCTCAAGCCCTTTCTTTCTAAAGCTGGTAAGAAGCCTCCAGATATCACTCTTGCCTCTTACGTCTTCCGAACTTTGTTGACCATTCTTCGTCTGTTCTGGCTTCTTTATTCTCAAGGAGGAAAAGAAACCGGGTTTTCTCCGCGAGAGAAGCGACACATCGTCACTGGAGGAGCTGCTTGGCTTCTCGTTCAATGAAGCCTTTTCTAATAATCCTGGCACATCATCCTCCATTGTATCATGGGCTTCAACCCTGACTCTTCTGGTATTCCTTGAGGGACCCTGCACAGATCCTTCACTACTGATACCAGAGCAGGGAGTTACCTTGATGACAGGCTGTCCTGCCCCAGCTGTTTTCTGCAACTGCATTTCTGATGCCGGTAGTTGTGAAGATGCTTGAGATGGCTCATTGCTGGTCAACACATCCACTGGTTTGCCAAACACAGCGCTAAAGTCAAAAAAAGATCCTTCGGAAAGAGGTCTAGCCCTGTCCGTAGTTTTCTCAGTCCTTCCAACGTTCGAAGAAGTGCTGCTGGATCCTCTGAAAGATTTTCTAAAAACATTGGCTAAAAATTGTAGAGGGGAGTGAGAGACTTCACTGTCATTATCACTGCTGGAAGAAGGCACTTTTGGCAGTTCTACCACACTGCTGGAAGCCACAGTTGAAGCCACTTTGGCAACACTAGTTGAAGAACCGACATGATCACTAGCTCTCGAGTTTCTGTTATCTCCTTGATCTGTCTGCCTAGCTGTATCCTCTGGGGAGGGCAGTTCCCAGTCGAGTAACTTAGCTTTCTCTTTAAGGGACAAAGTTAATCTTTTCTTTATCAGCTGTTTGGTTTCTTTAGATACATCTGCACTTTGTCCTTCACTGTGGCACGTGACACTTATTCTGGTTGTGTCTGTAGAATAAGGACTTGGAAACAGACTATCAGCGCCTCCTTTGGTATCTGTAAATGGGGTTTCCCTGTCAGCAATGTGTGATGGTATCTTCTTGTCTGTGCTTGTCTCCGTCGGGATACACAATTCAGAATGCCTTTGTAAATGCTCAGATGAACTCTGACCAGAGAGCTTCTGTATATAAATATGAGAATACAAATATATCAATTCACTTTCCATTTAAGGCATGTCAAAGGCATGTCACACCAGTGATTGGGTCAAGTGTCTTCATAACGAAGACCAATAAACAACATGTAGTAAACTTATAACATTAAAAAGCTTAATGGTGTATGTGTATACTAACACATATGTTTGCAATCTTACATATGATAAAGCTAAGGTGTCCTATTTCTATATTATTGAAGTCACATGTGTGTCTTACATGAGAACGATCCACATTATAAAATATTAATCTGTACTTTGAATTGCACAGTTTCCCACCTGAGCTCTGGAATGTTCTTCTGGAACGCTGTGGGTGTGATCCCCAGAGCGTCGGTAAGATCTCTTATACATCATTGAAGGCAGAGCTGGATTTAAGAAAGTACATCCATAAAAAAAAAAAATTAAAAAACTGTAAAACACACATCCATTATATCCATAAAAACCAGTCAAATACAATATTCAGTTCAGATCTGAAATCTAATGATCATCTGAGTTTATTTATTTTTTAACTAAAATTAACAAACAGCATATACACCAGCTGCACAAACATGTTTGGGCAAATGAGTTCAAAATAAATGCCAAACATTTGATATAATGTGTGCTGTTTGAAAAAAGCAAATCCAAAAAAAACTAATAAAGAGAAAAACAACCCAGCATTATTTCACCAGGCTTTACTGATTGAATATGTGCCTCCCCACCCCCACCCCTCTCACCCCACCCCACCATGAGCCACACATGGGGTCCGTAGGTGATCATCAACGCAATGAACGGTTTTCACAGCTAGACAGGCTGCATCCTGTACTATGTGGCAAAATAATTATAGAAACGTGTTATCCTCAGTCCCTTTCACTGCGTTGATTATCACCTACGGACCCCATGTGTCGCTCACAGACTATTCAAATGAGTCTGATGTGTCATGATTACGCCTATGGAATGCATTGATTACCGTCAAATCGGGTGCACCCGGGTAATAGAATCTGCTTCGCAAGACTGTAGTGTACCAGAGATCAGCAGCACCCTCTAGTGGGTGAATGCTTATTAACATGAAATTGATCAACAGGGCTAGAAATAGTGCTTGTACACTATGCATTAATCCCATGAAACAGTCATTTAGCGTGGACGCTTTAAGCGGGATTCACTGAAACGTTTTTGAGTATGGTTCTCGAAATGTTACTAGTGGCTGCTGACTAGTGCTTTGTTTTTTAATCCATGCAATGTTGGTGACTCAGTGAAAACATTTGTCCAGCTGGATATTTATTTCCCTAGTCTAGTATTACTAATACAATGATAATACAGGATTTAACACATAGAGCTCAGAATGAAGCAGTGGCAAGGGCTAGAGAATTGAAATACTTACTTGTCTGAATTCTCCATTTATTATGCCTGTCAAATAGTGATGGCGGAGATGATTGCAGCTGACTGGAGAGCTGCATAGCTGGCCAGAAATATGTATATCAATTATTAAAATTAGTAAGCAAACAATGAATTAAAATATGACACAAATTAGGAAGAATAGCAAGGCAATAAATGGCTCTTTAATCAACTGTGACAGCAGGAAAATATTTATCGGCACAGTCAGATTTCCTAAAATACAAGCTCTATTTTCTTGTTAAAAAAAAAAAAAAAAAAAAAAAGCTCTTAAAATATAATTCAAAAGGATTGTGCCAAAAAGAACTATTAAAAATAACAAACGGAGCAGGTTTTCAAAACACTTCGTCCAGTCTTTAATTAACTGCACATGAATATAACTGAGAAACAATTTAAGAGTGCCTTACCCTCAAATCGTACTGCTTAGCTGCTTTGTTCTAGTTTTGAAATGCCAGCAGGGTTTTCATGTTTTTTCTCCTTTAAAAAAGTTTCCGGAATTGAAGACTGGGGGAAAGTTTTGGAAATCTACCCCAATGAAGCTTAGTATTTAGAAACTTTTAAATGCTCTTATTTTACATTCAACCATGTATGTTAGTTTATTTTTTATTATACACTTTGGAGGCACTAAGCGTATTTCCATAAGGGGACATAGCAGGCCTACCTGTTCAGGTAGTTACCTGGCCAATTTCATTCAGCAGCACTCATTTACAACCTTGTTTTGTTCAATCGCCACCCAGTCGTTTACATTTAATCATTAATAGCAATTCAAAACTTGTATGTATTTTATGTATTTGAAAATATGGAACTTGCTTCATCAGTTCAGGC
>NC_054550.1:4958356-5005856 GCF_017654505.1 Polyodon spathula | reverse complement strand
GAGCTGCCATAACAAATCAATACATTGCAGAGAGAGCACTATAGAACTATAGGCAGCCTTCCAATCTCCTTCCCCTTTCAGAGGGCATTACCGCACTCACCTAACCCAATCAGCAGCTCCTTCCCCTTTCAGAGGGCATTACAGCACTCCCCTAACCCAATCAGTAGCTCCTTCCCCTTTCAGAGGGCATTACAGCACTCCCCTAACCCAATCAGCAGCTCCTTCCCCTTTCAGAGGGCATTACAGCACTCCCCTAACCCAATCAGCAGCTCCTTCCCCTTTCAGAGGGCATTACAGCACTCCCCTAACCCAATCAGCAGCTCCTTCCCCTTTCAGAGGGCTCCCCTAACCCAATCAGCAGCTCCTTCCCCTTTCAGAGGGCATTACAGCACTCCCCTAACCCAATCAGCAGCTCCTTCCCCTTTCAGAGGGCATTACAGCACTCCCCTAACCCAATCAGCAGCTCCTTCCCCTTTCAGAGGGCATTACAGCACTCCCCTAACCCAATCAGCAGCTCCTTCCCCTTTCAGAGGGCATTACAGCACTCCCCTAACCCAATCAGCAGCTCCTTCCCCTTTCAGAGGGCAGGGCATTACAGCACCCCCCTAACCCAATCAGCAGCTCCTTCCGCTTTCAGAGGGCATTACAGCACTCCCCTAACCCAATCAGCAGCACTCCCCTAACCCAATCAGCAGCTCCTTCCGCTTTCAGAGGGCATTACAGCACTCCCCTAACCCAATCAGCAGCTCCTTCCCCTTTCAGAGGGCATTACAGCACTCCCCTAACCCAATCAGCAGCTCCTTCCCGCTTTCAGAGGGCATTACAGCACTCCCCTAACCCAATCAGCAGCTCCTTCCCCTTTCAGAGGGCATTACAGCACTCCCCTAACCCAATCAGCAGCTCCTTCCCCTTTCAGAGGGCATTACAGCACTCCCCTAACCCAATCAGCAGCTCCTTCCCCTTTCAGAGGGCATTACAGCACTCCCCTAACCCAATCAGCAGCTCCTTCCCCTTTCAGAGGGCATTACAGCACTCCCCTAACCCAATCAGCAGCTCCTTCCCCTTTCAGAGGGCATTACAGCACTCCCCTAACCCAATCAGCAGCTCCTTCCCCTTTCAGGGGGCACTCCCCTAATCTGTGTGGCATGTGAAAGAAGGAAAGCTGTGGGGGAGTGAGAGGGAGAAAGGGAGGGAGAGGAAGAGGGATGAGGGAGCCCCTAATTCCCTGAATGATGTCACTGTGTTCAGCCTGACAGCGCAGAGATCCCCATAGCAGGCAATGAAAAACACATCGTCGGGAATGCAATTATACCAGCATTGCAATTGTCTAGGTGTCCAAGGGAGTGTGTGTGTGCCGTGCATGAGTAATACAGCTAACCTGCAGTGCACAGACACTGCTTTGTCAAACTCATTTTGCTGATGGTTTTCAGATTTCCATTACAGGTAATTGTACAATAGAAATTAAATTAGTTTAAAAAAAAAAAAACAACCACCATTCTCTTATCATATTACCCGAAGATTAAGTCAGACAAACTTCAATCGATTATGGCAGATTTTTCTATTAAACCAACAAGATTGTAAGGGATCTTTTGTTATTGAATGTTCATGGTTGGAAAGGGGCTGTGTCCCTGTGATCCTGTATCCATGTGTCCCTGTGTCCCTTTGTTCCAGAGATCCTATGTCCCTGTGTTCAGCGATCCTGTGTCCCTGTGATCCTGTATACCTGTGTTCCCTTGTCCCTGTGTTCCAGGATCCTGTTTCCCCATTTCCCTGTGTTCCAGTGATCCTGCCTGTCTGGATCCACCCCAGACTGTGTTCAGTGTCAGTGGAATCAGGACAGTAAGCTGCTGTTCCTCCTCCATTCACAGCTCTCCCATTCCTTTCACTCTGAGAAACAGCAGCAGCCTCTTGACTTGCATTCAGCCTCTGTTCTGTAGCAGCACCGCGGCCTCTGTGGTGAAAACACTCAACAACAGAGCAATTAGGAGCTGGCAAAACAGCGAGCTGTAACCACGGCACCATGCAAAAGCAAACGACCCTAACGACCCGCAGCAGAGTCGCAAGCACAAACCCTGGGCTGCAGCTTTATTAACGAGAGCAGCTCTGGAACCACTAGGGCTGTGAACCCAGGACTATACGAACTGCACCACATTTCTACAAGGCTGTACAAGCTGCCAGCATGCGGAGGTCTCACAACCCTGACTCTGCAGTTTCTTCATTAACTGGAACAGCTAGAATGAGTGTTTCCAAGTGCTGGGCGGCCGCCTCTAATCAAGTTGAGAGTGCATTTCATTTTCTGCTGTCAGTCCTGTGAGCGAATCGAGAGTCATACAAAGAAGGCAAGAGAATTTCTGAAATATATTGGCAAGGATCTCTGAAGAATGTGAGGCTGTGGACCACAGTAAGCAGCAGCCCGGTCATGAAAATGCATAGCAGCTTCAAGCAATGGAAACGCATCAGTGAAAATACCACAAAGTGACGTCTTCCATTTCCCTGGGTGCGTGTTACAAAACAAAACACAGACTCCCTCTGCACGCAGGAGTGTGACAACGCGATTTATATAGAGATCTGGAGAGGGGGAGAGAGAGAGAACTCAAACACAGCTGTCTATCCTAGGAGAATCAGCATCCAACAGGCTACTCACCGATCACTAGAAACACTTCACGAAGGAGAGCAGTAATTGATCAGCTGATAAACTCACTGTATTAATAATCAGCTGCAGCGTTTCAGCGTCTGCCATCTTCAGATTTCAGATAGCAGCAGGACAGTAATATCCGGGCAGACTTGTTTAGATGTGAAAGTTTCTGTGTTCAGTCTGCCTGGCTCTTCCTGCCATGCTGTCTGAAGACGGAGTTGTAGCTAATTATTCAAACAGCGAGTTTATCAGTTTATCAACTACTGCTCTTCATTAATACATTTATACAGTCTATATAAATGGGAATATTTACCCTAAACTGGGAAGCTGCATTATACATATTAAGAGGAGCTTGTACAAAAGCAGTTCTTTCAAAACCGTTTAGCAGGGCTCCCACAGTGCAAACCCGCTCAAACCCCCCCCCCCTGGCTGTCAGACAGCAGCACAAACAGGCTGTTGAAATCCTGTAATTGTCTGGCTCATTAATTCCTAACGGGAATCGTTTTCAGTGCTGCTTGGGTCTCGTGCGATGAGCGAAGATCCTGAGGCCACACTGCTTCAATCAGAGAGCTCACACTTCATTGAATAAACAATTGATTTCTCACAGCTACTGACTACACATATACATCACTTCCAAAACACTTGAAACGCGCAGAGTTGGTGCTGGGAGTAAATGGGAGTTCTGGTGCTAACAAACTCCAGCCGGTTCTCTCAGCTGCCACTCAAACACTCACCTGACCACAGAGACTGATGCTTCTCATCTTCTCCCCTCAGCTCTCCCCAGGCTCGGAGGATGACGATGGGCACGAGGGTCCTGGCAGGGAGAAGCTGGGTCGGATCCAGTTCAGTGTCGGCTACAACTTCCAAGATTCGACGCTCACGGTGAAGATCATGAAGGGGCAGGAGCTGCCGGCCAAGGACTTCAGCGGCACCAGCGACCCCTTCGTCAAGATCTACCTGCTGCCGGACAAGAAGAACAAGCTGGAGACCAAAGTGAAGAGGAAGAACCTCAACCCACACTGGAACGAGACCTTCCTGTTCGAGGGTAAGAGCGAGAGGGGTGAGGGGAGGAAAGGGGAGAGGGTGAGGGGAGGAGAGGGAGAGGATGAGGGGAGAGGGGTGAGGGGAGGAAAGGGGAGAGGGAGAGGATGAGGGGAGGGGGAGAAGGGTTAGGATGAGGGTGAGAGGAGGGGTGAGGGCGATGGGAGGAGAGGGTGAGAATGGTGAGGGTGAGGGGAGAGGGAAAGGGGTGAGGGGAGGAGAGGGGAGAGGCTGAGAGGAGAGGGTGAGGGGAGAGGGTGAGGTATAGGAGAGGGGAGAGGGTGAGGGTGAGGGGAGGAGATTGGAGAGGGAGAGTGTGAGGAGAAGAAAGGAGAGGGTTGAGGTAGAGGGTGAGGGTGAGGGGAAGGGAGGGGAGAGGGTGAGGGTGAGTGAGATGGTTATGGGAGAGGGGTGAGTGTGAGGGAAAGGGTGAGGAGAGGAGAGGGGAGAGGGTGAGTGAGAGGGTGAGGGTGAGGTTAGTGGGTGAAAGAGTGGTGAGGGTGAGGAAGAGAGGAGAGGGAGAGGGGAGAGGATGAGGTGAAGAGACTGGGAGGGATAGGGTAAGAGAGGGTAGAGGGAGAGGGTGAGGGGAAGAGAGGGGAAAGTGAGAGAGGAGAGAAAAGGAGAGCAAGAGGGAGAGGGAGGTACCTTCCTGTTAAAGAGAATGAACCCATGCAGAGCGAGGGAAATATTGCAACTTGAGTAGGTATAATCTGGATTCAATCTTTGAAATTCTGTCTTTCATGGACTCTCTCACATCTCCTCTCTCCAGGGTTCCCCTATGAGAAGGTGGTCCAGCGGACTCTTTACCTGCAGGTTCTGGATTATGACCGGTTCAGTCGGAACGACCCGATCGGTGAGGTGTCCATTCCCCTCAACAAGGTGGACCTGGCGCACATGCAGACCTTCTGGAAGGAGCTGAAGCCCTGCGTTGACGGCAGTGTAAGAGACTGGAGTCCATCTCGCATTCATTCCTTCATTGAAACCCAACGGCAGATTACTTCCGTTCTTTCATTTAGGGCTAAACACAGCTGTTTATTTCCAGAATCATCCTTGCTATCAAAACGTTATACAGGGGGGTGGGGGGTCTCAGCGAGTCTCTTTAGAAAGTGTTTGTTTTGGAAAAGGAAGTGAAACACCATGTTTGGATCTGAATTCCACCGCTGCTGCATTGTTTGAAAGAAGGGCTTTGTGAAAAGTCACGTCTCTAGCAGTGGAATTGGAAGTCAGTATGTTTGGGATCTACTCTAAAGCATATTAAACAGGGTTGTGGAGGCAACTAGAATCGTTTTGCTTTGATCTTAATCTGTGTTATTAATGACCCTTGATAGTGGGTACATTCAGTGAGACATGATTATTATGGCACACAAAGACTAGCATGCACAGATTAGCAAAAACACACAGGTATTGCAAATAGTCCTCTAGACGCGATGTAATGGCCGACCTAGCTTATATACACTAAATATCAGATCAAATGACCTGGACTGAAGTCCCTGCTTTTAGGATCAGGAGCGTGACTGTCCCGAATAGCCGCTAAATCCATCCACTTCTGAGTATTTATATGCTACAGCTAACTGATACTATGCCAAGTCATCCCTATCAGCCTTGTCTACAGCCTTCATAAGAACAGTTTTAGCCAGACCAGTGGCTTGTGATTGTGACCCTGCTTAACCCTTATATCAAACACACAGTTAACCCTTCAGCATGGCACACAAAGAGTGCATTGTGGTGAATGCAGTCTGACCATGGGAAAGACTGCAGGGTGACTGTGCAGATGCCCTGTAAATGGAAGGGGTGTGTGTGTGTCTGTTGCAGGGGAGCCGAGGGGAGCTGCTGCTGTCTCTCTGTTACAACCCTACAGCCAACACCATCACTGTGAACATCATCAAAGCACGCAACCTCAAAGCCATGGACATCGGGGGCACCTCAGGTGGGAGGAGCCCAGGGACTGGGAAAACTGGGGGTTAGAGCTGAGGGACTGGGAGGGAGGGAGGCAGCGTGGTCTAGGGGTTAGAGGACTGGGACCCCCTGTGACACCTGAGCTTACGGCTGAGGGACCGTTCCATGACCCTGGGGACCCCCAAACTCGAGCTGAGGCCCTCCCTAACCCTTTGGACCCCCTAATCTCGAGCTGAGAGACTGGGAAATCTACGGGTTAGAGCTGAGAGACTGGGAGGGAGGCAGTGTGGTCTAGGGGTTAGAGCTGAGTAACTGGGAGGGAGGGAGGCAGGGTGGTCTAGGGGTTAGAGCTGATAGACTGGGAGGGAGGGGGTGAGTGTGGTCTAGACTCTAGGGGTTAGAGCTGTTCTAAGGTGTCCCTGTGTGTGTCCCTGTCTCAGACCCCTATGTGAAGTTGTGGCTGATGCACAAGGACAAGCGTGTTGAGAAGAAGAAGACGGTGGTGATGAAGTGCTGCCTCAACCCCGTCTTCAACGAGTCCTTCCCCTTTGAAATCCCCACTGAGCGACTCCGAGAGACCACCATCATCATCACCGTGATGGACAAGGACCGACTGAGCCGCAACGATGTCATCGGCAAGGTGAGAGGGGCGGGGACACACCGAGACACACACACACACGCTAACTCACACACACTCACACCGACACACACGCACACACACTCACACACTGAGACACACACACACACACACACGCACACACACTCACACCGAGACACACACACACGCACACACACTCACACCGAGACACACACACACGCTAACTCACACACACTCACACCGACACACACACACGCACACACACACACACACACGACACACCGAGCACACTCACTCCCCTGAGAAACCACACACCACACCGTGACACCACTGGCACACACACACGTCAGGTGTGTGTTCGACACACACACACACACACACACACTCACACACACACACACACTCACACCGACACACACACACGCACACACACTCACACCTGAGACACACACACACGCACACACACACACACACACACACACACACACACACACACACACTGACAAGACTACAAGGATTTCCAAACCTGAACTCAACAGGACTCTGTAAGACGGGCTTTCCCTGTCATTGACACATCTTCATTGCAGAGCATGAATTGAGCCCTGCGGGGCTTCGTGAGCTGGAATGCTGGCGCTGATAACATCCAGGCATTCAGCTCTCTATGCTAATGCTGTGCATTCATCTGAGCACAGCTCCATACATCTATTAGCTCTGTGATTAGCTATATGTGTACAGGCCCTGGCCGGCAGGGATTTGCACAGAATCAGCATGGGGCAGAAAGGGCAGCAGCAGAAGTGTAAATAGAGAGATAGACAGATAGATAAAGAGACAGATATAGACAGACAGATAGAGAAATAGATAAGTAGACAGATACATAGACAGATATATGGACAGATAGATAGATAGATAGACAGAGATAGAGACAAAGATAGATAGATAGACAGACAGAGATAGACAGATAGAGAGATAGATAGAGATAGAGACAGATATAGACAGAGATAGAGACAGAAAAATATATATATAGACATAGAGAGGTAGACAGATAGAGACAGAGATAGACAGATAGATAGATAGATAGATAGATGGACAGAGCGATAGAGAGATACAGTGCCATGAAAAAGTATTTGCCCCGTCTGATTTTCTGCATTTTTGCATATTTTTGACACTGAGTGTTATCAGATCTTCAACCAAAATGTAATATTAGATAAAAGGGACAAATAAAACAACATTTTGATGCTTATTTGATTTATTTATTAAAGAAAGTTATGCAACACCCAATGCCCCCGTGTGAAAAAGTAATCACCCCCTTAGACTCAATAACTGGTTACGCCACCTTTAGCAGCAATAACTGCAACCAAACGCTTCCTGTAGTTATTGATCAGTCTCTCACAGTGCCGTGGAGGAATTCTGGCCCACTCCTTCATGCAGAACTGCTTCAACTCAGTGACATTTGTGGGTTTTAGAGCATAAACTGCTCGTTACAGGTCCTGCCACAACATCTCAATGGGGTTTAGGTCTGGACTTTGACTAGGCCATTCCAAAACTTTAAATCTCTTGTTCTTCAACCATTCTGATGTAGACTTGCTTGTGTGTTTTGGATCATTGTCTTGCTGCATGACCCAGCTGCGCTTCAGCTTCAGCTCACAGACGGATGGTCTGACATTCTCCTGTAGAATTCTGATACAGAGCAGAATTCATGGTTCCTTCAATGATGGCAAGTCGTCCAGGTCCTGATGCAGCAAAGCATCTCCAAATCATGACACTACCACCACCATGCTTGACTGTTGGTATGAGGTTCTTACTGTGGAATGCAGTGTTTGGTTTTCGCCAGACATAACGGGGCCCATGTTGGTCAAAAAGTTCCACTTTTGACTCATCTGTCCATAGAACATTGTTCCAGAACTCTTGAGGATCATCCAGGTGCTTTTTGGCAAACTTGAGATGAGCATTCACATTCTTCTTAGTGAGCAATGGTTTCCGCCTTGCTTCTCTGCCATGAAACCCATTTTTGCCCAGTGTCTTTCTGATGGTGGTCATGAACACTGACCTTAGCCGAGGCGAGAGAGGCCTGCAGATCCCTGGATGTTGTTCTCAGGTTCTTTGTGACTTCCTGGACAATTTTATGCCTTGCTCTTGCAGAGATTTTGGCAGGACGGCCACTCCTGGGACGATTCACTACTGTCCCAAACTTTCTCCATTTGGACAGTATGGCTCTGACTGTGGTTTTATGGAGCCCCAGAGTCTTAGAAATGGCTTTGTAACTCTTTCCAGACTGATAGGCATCAACACCTTTTTTCCGGAGGTCTTCACGTGGCGTGATGTGCCTCTAGAACCTGTGTGCTGACAACTTCACTCTGATGGTAAGGGCCAAAGTTAGTTAGATTTATATTGGGCAGGGCTGGCCCAAATCAGGCCTGATTGTTAACCAAAGTATTCAAACAGGAGACCCTATCCCTTTAATTGAGTTGAGTTAACTAGGGGGGCAATAACTTTTTCACACCTGAAGATTGCATGTTTGACTACCTTCCACCTCAAACAAATGAAAGAAGCACCAGACTTTAGTGTCATTTTTTCTCGCAGACTCCCTCTATATACTATTACAACCCATAAAAAGATCTGACCAAATTCAATGTAAAAAATGTGCAAAAATGCAGAAAATCAGACAGGGGGCAAATACTTTTTCACGGCACTGTAGATAGACAAAGAGAGGTAGATAGAAAGATCAAGAGATAGACAGATAGCGACAGAGATTGACAGATAGATAGATAGATTATGCACTGTAAAAAATACAGTGTCTGCTGTGTGTGTTTCAGATCTACCTGTCGTGGAAGAGTGGCCCGGGGGAGGTAAAGCACTGGAAGGACATGATAGGCCGGCCTCGCCAGGCTGTGGCACAGTGGCACCAGCTTACTGAAAGCCTGACGGACAGGGCTGCCCCCGGGTGGGGTGGGCCCCACCCCACCACCCCGTTCCCCCCGTCCCCACCCCCACCCAACCTCCTGTCCTGGGCAAGGGTGTAGGACGAAGGACACTGGACACTCTCTACGCAATCAGAAAAAAAACATTTTATGCACACAAAAAAGACACGCCGGGGGCTCGTTGTCATGACAACTCTCTAAACGGGTACAACTTCAGCCATCTGTCAGTCAGTCAATCAATCGATCAATCAGTCAATCAATCAATCAACCAATCAGTCAATCAATAGATGAGCGAGTCCCTGGGGAGAGACACCGTGGGCCCAGGACTCTCTGCCGTCGCCTATCCTTTCAAAAAATACAACACAAACTGAATTGAACTGAACTGAGAGGCTGTCCAGCACTGGCACAAAAACATCAATTAATTATGTAAAAAAAACATCGCCGTCTGTTTCTTAAGTGTGTGTGAAGTGCTGTAGCTTACGTTTTAGAGAAGAATTACACATAAGAACATAGCTGGTGCATCCCTTCTTACACAGACAATGTATTAACAAAACTGCAACGCGTTCTTCCAGCCTGAGGGGGGCGCTGTCTGTAAACCCACTCTCTCCCTGGCAGGACAGAGAGGCTTGTGGTTCCTGCAGCTTCAAGAACGCTGACAACAACAACAGCAACTATCATAACGCTAATACTAGTAAGATTATTATGGACACCACTCATAAAAGGGGTCTGCACTATTCCTCAGCCAGGCTAACAGGGAGTGTGCTGAGGACTGGGCTTCTTTACTGTGCGTGTGTTTGTTCCAAGTGTAAGGGTAGTAAGCCAGTGCCCCCATAGGGCGCTCTCTCTCTCTCTCTATCTCTTTCTCTCTCTCTCTTTCTCTCTCTCGCCATGGCTGCTGTCTGTGTGGTTTGGCGAGGTTTATCTGCACTTTTTAAAAGACAAGATGCAAATGTTTATTAATAATAATAATAATAATAATAATAATAATAATAATAATAATAATAATAACTGTTAAAGGGAGGGGTGTTGATTAAGGCTTGGTCTGAACTGGGAACAGACAGAGTGGGAGTTCTCGCAGGGTCGGCACCAATATAAATTCAGCGGCTTTTCTGGCCATTGCCTTGGCTGCCTTCATCTTTATAACCACTGTTTCAACTCGAAGTCTTTCCTCGATGTTGGCTTGTGTCTGCGACAGGCTTTCTGTCTCTCTGGCCCTCCCTCGTGCGTCAGGATACAGCTTCCCTCGTGCATCAGGATACAGCTTCCCTGGTGCGTCAGGATACAGCTTCCCTGGTGCATCAGGATACAGCTTCCCTGGTGCATCAGGATACAGCTTCCCTCGTGCGTCAGGATACGGCTTCCCTCGTGCATCAGGATACGGCTTCCCTCGTGCATCAGGATACGGCTTCCCTCGTGCATCAGGATACGGCTTCCCTCGTGTGTCAGGATACAGCTTCCCTCGTGCATCAGGATACAGCTTCCCTTCATGCGTCAGGATACAGCATCTCTCGTGCATCAGGATACGGCTTCCCTCGTGCATCAGGATACAGCTTCCCTCGTGTGTCAGGATACAGCTTCCCTTCGTGCGTCAGGATACAGCTTCCCTTCGTGCGTCAGGATACAGCTTCCCTTGTGCATCAGGATACAGCTTCCCTCTTGTGTCAGGATACAGCTTCCCTGGTGCATCAGGAAACAGCTTCCCTCGTGTTTCATCACAGATTACATCCTGCCCAAGACTGCAGGACACATTGCTAAGCAAACTCAAATCAAAACGATGGCTTCACAATATAACCAGGTTTTAGTTCCTGTAGTTCAATCACGACCTGTTCTGTCATGGTAACACAGTCAGACTGTTATTGATTGATACTCAATAACGAGGGGCCGTGTGGCTGTGTTGTGTTGAGACATGAAGCCCACTTCCGTTCATTAATTAATACCTTGCAACCTCTTAAAGGTAATTACTGGGAGTGTGTGAGTATCGCACAGCCCTAGTTCAAACTGACTTTAGGTTTCTGGTTACATTGAAATGAGCTGCCCCATAAAACTCTCTTAATACACAGCTGTGAGGGGTGGGGGGGCCAGTGTCGTGTGAAAAATGAGAAGCAGCAGAGTAATCAACAGGAGAAACAACAACAGCAGGAGCAGCAGGGCAAGGGTTAGCTAAGACAGTGCATTGAAACCGGAACGAAACACACATGGTAGCTCCCTGACACACGGAGCACGTTTCACCTACAGGAAGGTCCTTCATGTCAGTTGGGAATGCTTTGAAACCTGCCATCAATTTTAATCAGACCCTTGAACTCCACAAGTACAGGGACCCCTTGTTTTTACATTTCGCCACAATTTGCAATTCTGTATCTTAACTGTAACACAGTTTTAAATCTCGCCAACAAGCCTCCATTCCAGATTGTAATCTCATTTTAAATCTTGCCAGCGGAGTCTCCAACCGAAATGTAGGAATGTGCTGCCGCTGACGTCACATGCGCGGTGATTGTTGCTAGTTGTTTCCAAACAAACAGGCGCGTCAACTAACAGTAATCGGTGCTCTTTAAAACACATGTAAAATTGTACTGTAAGAGTTCGTATTTGAATCTAAACCAAACCACAGCTAGTGAACAGCACGGCGCAGACTGCAACACCATTCAGAAAGAGAAAACTGGAACATGTACTCGAACACCCGTGTCGTGTGTCAGCCAAATCTGTAAAAAACAAATTACAATTCAAGGAATGGAATAAGACGCGCACCTTTCATAGCAATTCGAGCCATTCCGGACTTTACGGTGACCTTAATCATTCAGACACAATTAAGAGCGTCACTAATTAATGTATCGATTATTCAAGCCTCTCTTCGCAATAGCCTCTTGTAAATATGCTTCTCGATAACAAGAATATCAATTTAACAAAGGGGTTCCACTCAACACACGTTAATATTGCTTTCAACCTGGAGAAGCTAGAATACCGGTCCTAACCCCGTATCCCAGGACTATTCAACGTGAGCTGAAACCGTAACCTCTGAATTTACAAGTACGTGTACAATATCCCGAGGTAGATGAACGGAGAACAATGAAGTGAAACAGAACCATACACCGGCGTCGGTTATTCCACGTAAAAATATTGTAATTAGTTGATCATATTATTATTATTATTATTATTATTATTTATTATTATTATTATTATTATTATTGTATAAAAATAGTTATTATTTTTAGTTTTTTTATAATTTATATCAAACGATAAAGTCGGAGAGTTAGTTTAGCGGGAAACGTACGTTTACATTGTAAGTGTTAGCCTTCAAACTGGCTTTAATCAAGACTCCTAAGTGTACAGTCACTGAAATTCACTTCAATTCAGAGTTTTCTCTCATTTTATAAGTTGTCCTTCCCTTTAAAAGAAGCGAGCGCTGAAAACATTGGCGGAAGCGCGGTGTTGTTTGGGACCAGGTAGCAACCGCCTCTAAAAACACATTTTAATAGGAAAGGGGTGGTCAACGTGAATTGAGTAACCCACTGGTGGCCAGCCATATTTCCCGGTATTTCTTGATTTATTGATTTTATTTTTTTTGTATCGGGGTGTTTTGTCGTTTTTTATCGGTTGAAACCGAAAATCACAAGGCCTGACTGAGGGCTGCTCAGCCCCGGTCCTGGGATCCCCCCCTGTGTGAGTCTGCTGCTTTTCATCCCAACTCAGCTATTGATTACTTAACGAGGCCCTTAATTGGACTGATAATCTGCTTAATTGATACATTTTTATTGGTTTAAGCTCTTAAACAGTTGCAGAATTCAAGTTACTTATAAAATATTATCTGGAACTGTTTAAAAGCTGATTTTTTTTTTTTTTTAAGGTCTAATTAAGCAGATTAGCAGCTCGATTTTAGAGTCTCGTTAAGTAAGGAGAGCTGAGTTTGAATGCAAACCAGCAGACTCACACAGGGGGGGATCCCAGGACCAGGGCTCAGCAGCCCTCTCCTAACTGTAACCACATTCCTCGTTAGCGCATTAGTTAGCTCACAACACCCCCAAGTGGGGACTGAGCTGAGTAACATGAGATATAACGCGTTTGTTTGCGTGATCCCGCTCCGGGGGGGGAACGTCCACTCTGTCATCTCCCAGAGAACCAGACAAGACCCTTAAATTGTTTTACGCACCTGTACAGCACAGGTGTTTGACTCCCTCCTGATCAGGGCTCAAGAACGCATTATTCTCAATAATATCAATACCAATACAAGTAATAATATTGATGACGATGTTAATAATCATTTTACTGTCGGGTCATGTGTTTGTGTGCTTGGTGTGTGTTTTGTTTTGTTTTGGTTTTGTTTTGTTTTGTTTTTTCTTACACGAGAAGAGAAAAAAAAAAACAGTTGTGAGTTTTTAAAGAATTCCTGTACAGGTTGTTTCAATATTCGTTGTGCACTGAAGATTTTTCCATGTGTCACTTTAAGAGTAATAACTGCAGTCTGCCCTTCTTGAATAAGGGCTGGGAAAGCAGCTTGAGGTATTTTTGTTGGTGACGCACTGTCTGGGACGAGGCTGAGGCAAAAGAGTCCCCGCCCCGCCCCCTGCATCCCAAAATCACACAGCACTCGTATCAGCTGACCTGAACCCTAGCACTGAATCTGTACCCCGCTGCAGTGTAGCAGAGTCGCTGGACCCCCGCTATCATTCACCGCAAGCCCCTCTTTATTCAGCACCTCCCGCTCCAGTGCAGTAAATCTCACGAGAAGAAAAAGCGGCACTGCCTTTCAAAACAAGCCCAAAACAAATCCAACACGTTTCAGACGGAGTGGGTGTGTTTTTCAAATTCCAGATTTGTTTCGAATGACGTGCTTACACATTGACACCAGTCAATCACCAAAACAACTCCTACAACCACTTGTAAATGCTGAAGGCACGCCACCTTTTACAAAAAGAAAAGCAAAAACCGCGACCAAAAATTAAACAAGCCCAATTCCGCTTATTGTACGCACATTTGGCAACTGTTGCGCGGTCCCCACCAGAACCTTTGCTTGACTTTGAGCAGTGGGCGGGGTTTCCAGTGGCTACATCTTGATTGGTCCGTGGGTGTCTTGCTCCCGCCTCCTTGTCTCTCCCAGGGCTGTCTCTCAACAGGAGTGTTTATTTAACACAGTTGTGATGTGTAATTTTTTTTTTTTTTTTGCCAACTTTGTATTAGTATATATATATATAATATATATAATATATAGATATATCTATATATATATATATCTATATAATAGATCTGTATAGATTCTAGCTGCCTTGCGAAGGTAAATAGTATATACTTGGTAGACTAAAAGAAACAGTTTAGAGCATATAATATGACAGCACCACTACAAGAAGCTGTTTTATCTTTTATTTCGAACTCTGGTGTGTCTCCACGCTGGTGGGAGAGAGGGCTGCAGTGCTTAGCACTCGGGTTTCAATATTTACAGTAGTGAAGATGCCTGAGTTTCTGGACGCTGTCCCTGCACCCTCACACCTGCTGATTCGGGACAGTTGGACGTAGTCAGGGAGGAGAGTGAGGACGCTCTCCCTGCTTGCCCGGCTCCCCTGCAGTGTGTGTGTGAGGGGGGCGGTATTTATTGAAGTTCCCAAATGTGTGACTGTCTCTCTTATTGGTGATTGTCTGTCCCAGGCCAGTTCCCAGAGGAGGTGTCCTTCTCCGAGGGGAGGGGGGGTGTTGTCCTGTGGGGTATGTTGTGTTTGCTGCCTGGGTGCTGATAGTGCTAACAGACAGTCCTGTAGGGTGCGTTGAACCCCTCACTCTGCCGCCATGGGCCTTCCCTGACCCTGCTGTACTGGGAGAGCTGGGACCGGAGGAGCTGCTGGCCTCTCTCGCTTTCTCTGCCACCCCCCCGCCCCCCCGGGAACACCATCGCTGGAACCAGACAGCACAGACTCCTCAGCTCACAGTGCAGTGAATGCACACAGCACAGCACAGCCCTGCAGAGACCATACCACAGCACAGCACAGCCCTGCAGAGACCAGACCACAGCACATCACAGCCTTGCAGAGACTGGACCACAGCACAGCACAGCCCTGCAGAGAACAGACACCAGCACAGCCCAGTGTCTCCCTTGCTGCCTCTCTGGGTGGAGCAGGAGGAGGAGGCAGGGAAACCAGACACAGCGATGCTCAGATTCACTGAGCAGGCAGCCGTGTCCCTTTGTCCTCCCGATTACATCCGGAGCTCCCAGCCAGGAGAGACACAGCTGTGCTCTCACAAAATTGCCTTGTCTACTCATCCACAGAGAACCTGCTGTATGTTACACAGTTTACAGCTCACAGAAACAGGAACGCCAGACACACAGATATTAACACTTCTAAACACACTCACACACAGATTTACTCAAACACACACACACAGATTTACTCAAACGCACACACACACACACACACACACACAGATTCTCTCTCACTGCTCACCTGCAACAGTTAATCTGCATCTCAGTAGTTTAGGAGTCATGTAAGTGACTGTGCTGTAACTCCACCTGCACAGGAACACTGACCTCGCTGTGCACAGAAACAGCGCCCCCAGGAGAGATGGGCACACAACCTCAATGTGCACAGAAACAGCACCCCCAGGAGAGATGGGCACACAACCTCAATGTGCACAGAAACAGCGCCCCCAGGAGAGATGGACACACAGCCTCAATGTACACAGAAATAGTGCCCCCAGGAGAGATGGGCACACAACCTTGCTGTGCACAGAAACAGCGCCCCCAGGAGAGATGGGCACACAGCCTTGCTGAGCACAGAAACAGCGCACCCAGGAGAGATGGGCACACGACCTTGCTGTGCACAGAAACAGCGCCCCCAGGAGAGATGGGCACACGACCTTGCTGTGCACAGAAACAGCGCCCCCAGGAGAGATGGGCACACGACCTCGCTGTGCACAGAAACAGCACACCCAGAGATGGCTCAGTGCACTCTCCCCTGATAAGATGCTAGAGTAAAACACAGGAGAACACAGGACTTGCCAACAGGAATATACCGTCCAACATCACAGTCTGCAAAGAGGGGGGCAGTGAAACCCAGCGCCCCCCTGTGGAGAGAGAGATAGAGCTACAGGCCAGCTAGTAGCTCCCCCCAGTCCTCCCATCCACAGAGTTGGGGGATTTCTTTATTTACGCCATGGCTGCTGCAGTGCAGGTAGAGACCACATGGTCTAGTCTGTCTCTTTCTTGCTCTCTCTCTCTCGCTCTCTCTCTCTCTCTGTGTTTTAAAGCAGTCCTCTCTGCAGGCAGGGCAGTGTGTGTGTAGGGGTAGGGGTAGGGGTAGGGGTGGGGGTGGGGGCGGGGGGGAATCTCCGGGGGTTAGAGGTACACAAAAGTAGTGATGATGATGATGATGATGATGATGATGATGATGATGATGAAGATGACTACACTGTAACTTCATTAAAAAACTTAAATTATTTTGTAAAAAAAAAAAAAAAAAAAAAAAACTAAAAAAAAAATCTATATTATGTATAGGGTAGTAGAATATTTCTTTCTGAGATGATGATATATTTTGAAATTTGACTCTTTTTTGTGGAAAAAGTCCTAGTTCTAATAAAGAGTAGTAAAGCTTTCTGTTTCCTCTGGTTTGTTTAATAATCTTTCATTTTACAGGTTATTGCAAAACACACACAGACACTGTACACACACATAGACATCATGTGAATCACTACAATTTAACACAGGTGGAAGTGATTGGTTACACCTGAGCTAATGTAGGATCGCTATTACAAGGGGGGGTGGACACTTATCCAACCAAGCTATTTCAGTTTTTATTTTTTAATTAATTTTCTACAAATTTCTAGAATATTTTTTTCACTTGGAAGTTGTGGGGTAGGATGTAGATAAATGAAAAAAAAACAGTTTTAATGCATTTTAGTTCCAAGCTATAAGGCAACAAAAGGTGAACATTTTGAAAGGCGGTGTAGACTTTCTATAGGCACTGAATATATACAGTGCCTTGCAAACGTATTCAGATCCTTCCAATGGTGTCCCATTTTGTGAAATTCCAAATTAATGCATACACATTTTTTTTAAACTTAATATTTTATTCAAAACTTGAAACTGAAGACTTCTAAGGGTAAGATAAGTTACAGTAAATGTCAGCAAAAACGAAAGAGAACAAACTGAAATATGTTGATTGCATAAGTATTCAGACCCGTCAACTCAATATTTGGTGGAAGCACCTTTGGCAGCAATTACAGCCACAAGTCTTTTTGGGTAAGTCTCTACCAACTTTGCACACCGGCTTGGTGCAATTTGAGTCCATTCTTCTTGGCAGATTTGCTCAATCTCTCTCAGGTTGCTTGGGGATTGCTTTGGACAGCAATTTTCAAGTCTTTCCACAGATTCTCAATAGGATTCGAGTCAGGACTTTGACTGGGCCACTCAAGGACATTCACTTTCTTATTCTTAAGCCACTCCAGTGTAGCTTTGGCCTTGTGTTTTGGATCATTGTCCTGCTGAAAGGTAAATTTTCACCCCCGTTTTAAGTCTTTAGCAGACTGAAACAGGTTTTCCTCTAGTTTTTGCTTGTACTTTGCTCCATCCATTTTTTCCTCAATCCTAACAAGCTTTCCAGTCCCTGCAGAGGAGAAGCATCCCCACAGCATGATGCTGCCACCACCATGCTTGACTGTAGGGATGGTGTTGACTGGGAGATATGCTGTGTTGGGTCTGCGCCAAACGTAACGTTTGGCATTTAAACCAAAAAGTTCCAATTTGGTCTCACCTGACCACAGTAACTTCTGCCACATTGTTGCAGGATCATTCAGGTGCTTTGTTGCAAACTCCATGCAGGCTTTGAGATGGCTTATTTTATAATAATGGCTTCCTTCTTGCCACCCTGCCATACAGGCTACTTTTGTGAAGTGTTCTGGATATTGTTGACTGATGCACATTTTCTCCCATCTCAGCCATTGAACTCTGCAGCTCTTTCAAAGTTGTCGTTGGCCTCACAGTGGCATCCCTCACCAGTTTCCTCCTTGCCCGGCTGCTCAGTTTGGAGGGTAGGCCTGATCTAGGCAGTGTCTGGGTGGTACAATGCACCTTCAATTTCTTGATGATTGAGTAGACTGTGCTCACAGGGATATTCAGAGACTTTGATATTTTTTTATACCCTTCTCCTGATCTGTGCTTTTCAATGACTTTATCCCTGACTTGCTTTGAAAGCTCCTTGGTCTTCATGGTTGAGTCTTTGCTTGAAATGCTCTACCTGACCAAGGAACCTCACAGATACAGTGGTCTTATTCTGAAATCATGAGAACCACTAATATTGCACACAGACAGAGGCCATTCAACTAATTGTGTGGCTCGTTAAGGTCATTTTGTGCACCTGGATTAATTTAGGTTTGCACAGCAAAGGGTTTGAATACTTCTGCAATTATAACTTTTCCATTTGTATTTCATATTAATGATCTATTTACTGCTTTATTTTTGATTTTGCTCTGAGTGTGAAGTAGGTTGTGTATATAACACATATTAATTCCTGCTTCAAAGTGTCACATCTGCAAGCATAAAGCAACAAAATGCAGTCTGCGCTAACCGGTCACTTTATTTTAACAATGGTTCAGTTTTCAAATGACAATTATGAGTGATTACATAACAATAATATCCACTTAAAAAAAGAAAACATTTTATGCATATCTTTGTAACTGTTCCTTGGTCTGACTGTAGTGTAATTATCTTTGTTTGTTGGAAAGTATTGTTTTCACGGGCAGTAAAGGTTTTAACGCATGACGTCAGAGACGTACATTGCACGGATTATTACCCGACTCCTTGTGCCTCGCCACACGGCGGCAGCATCGGTGGAGAACTACAGCCCTTCTTTCACAGGCTGGTTTCGGTTTAATTCGTTGGTTTATTTTGGTTATAACTGTCTTATTTTTTAATGTGATCAGTCGTAAAATAACAGCTCCCGACAAAACTGAAAATGGAATAATTTTAAAATATGAACTGGACACCAGTTCTAAACTGCACGGGGGTTTGGTGTTTAAGAGTGTATTAGAAATGTCTTTATTTTTGCACGGGGGGGTGGGGGGGTAATGTTAATCCGAGTCATTTCAAAGGGATACTGAGCTGTTTATACTTGAATCCGTAGTTCTAGTTAATGGCCACACGATGGCAGCATGTGGATAAGAAATGAAAGTTAAAGCAGCGTCCGTGTTTGCCGAAGTCACTCCCTGCATTACTCATTGTGAACAGCAGAGGGCACCGCAAACGCTTTCCGGAGCCGCACCGATTTAATGAGGTCCGCTGCAGAAGCAATTGGGCTTGTTTTATCGAGAGTCGCGGTTTTTTTGTAGTAGATGGCGTGACTTCAGAGGTTAATTTTCGTAGGAGCGGTTTTGGTGATTGACTGGTGTCAATGTGTAAGCACGTCATGCGAAATAAATCCGGAATTGGTGTAAACAGCCCGCCCTCTGAAATGGGTTGGGCTTGCCTTTCCCGTGAGACACACTGGTTTCTATGGTGAGAGAAGATGGCGTCGAGAGGTGAGTCTCTAACCGGCTCGGTAATCTTTCTTTTTAAATGCTGTTGTATTTGTTTTTAAATGTACACACGCGAGGCAGCCCGAGTTTGGTTTTAAACGAGTTAGTACAGTTTATTAGCGCTGTTTTTGGTTGTCTGAACGTGTTGTTTGACTGGCGGGCAGCTGTGTTAATTCAGACAGACCGATCTGGGTAAGGTCCCCCCAATATCTGTGCTGTGCTTTACCATGCTATTATAATAAATAATTGTTATAGTAAAGCATTGAGACTTGTTTTATTCAACTCATTAGTGAAATTGAATTACTGTTGTTTTTTTCCCCCTCTGCCTGACCTGCAGGTAAAAGCTCCCTGATTGTATCCTTTCATTGCTGCTCAGCAAAGTCAGCGAGCTGCGTAAAAACCATCCGTGAAAGAATCTGTGTGCGCTGCGGAATCACAGCCTGCCTTTCTTTCAGTCGCTCGCCTCTCCCTCTCTTTTTGCTTTCGAGAATCCACTGATCTTTGCAATCGCTTTTCCAATTTGCACCAAAAAAATCTGTAATCCTCTTCGGTCAGTGCAGCGTTTGAAACCGGCACAAAAGCACAAGCCTGAAAGAGCTGCTGTTTGGTCCTTGACTCCTGGCGCAGCTCTCCTCCACGCCACTAGAGGTCCTCCTCTTCCTCAATGGCTGGTACTACCCTGCCTACTTCATTGCTGAGATACTCATGTTCATCTACAAAGGTAGGAGTCCGGCTCTCCGTTCTGTCAGAGGGATTCTCAGTGTTGCATCGTGTTTGCAGTGCGGTCCTCTGAGTGCATGTTTCAAACTGTTTTCAGTGAGGTCCTCTGAGCGCATGTTTCTGTGTTTGCAGTGCGGTCCTCTGAGCGCATGTTTCTAACTGTATTTGCAGTGCGGTCCTCTGAGTGCATGTTTCTGTGTTTGCAGTGCAGTCCTCTGAGCACATGTTTCTGTGTTTGCAGTGCAGTCCTCTGAGCGCATGTTTCTGTGTTTGCAGTGCGGTCCTCTGAGCGCATGTTTCTGTGTTTGCAGTGCGGTCCTCTGAGCGCATGTTTCTGTGTTTGCAGTGAGGTCCTCTGAGCGCATGTTTCTGTGTTTGCAGTGAGGTCCTCTGAGCGCATGTTTCTGTGTTTGCAGTGAGGTCCTCTGAGCGCATGTTTCTGTGTTTGCAGTGTGGTCCTCTGAGCGCATGTTTCTAACTGTATTTGCAGTGAGGTCCTCTGAGCGCATGTTTCTGTGTTTGCAGTGAGGTCCTCTGAGCGCATGTTTCTGTGTTTGCAGTGTGGTCCTCTGAGCGCATGTTTCTAACTGTATTTGCAGTGCGGTCCTCTGAGCGCATGTTTCTGTGTTTGCAGTGAGGTCCTCTGAGCGCATGTTTCTGTGTTTGCAGTGAGGTCCTCGGAGCGCATGTTTCTAACTGTGTTTTCAGTGCGGTCCTGAGTGTTCGGTCGTTGCCTCTAATCAAGTCGAGCGTTGGGTCTGTCATCCAGAGTGTAAGAGAAAGTAAACTCGCAACTTGATTCGAGGCAGCCACCCAGCACTTACAGACACATTACAAGTCATTCATTCCAATCAAAAAAACATGAAAAGCCGATACTAACGTAATTAATGTGTTCCCCTCTCCCCAGGTCTGCTGCTGCCCTACCCCCCTGCTAACCTTACCCTGGACCTGGTCCTGCTGTTCCTGTTCCTAGGGGTGGAGATTCTGCGCCTCTTCTTTGGTAACCCCCTCTCTCTCTCATATTGAGCTGTGGTTGTTTGCTGTGTTGTGTTGCAGCTTTTGTGCGGTTTAGTGTAGAGATTAATGACTGTGTGTGTGTGTGTCTCTGTCTCAGGTTCGAAGGGTAACCTGTCTCAGCGCAGTCTCCCCCTGGCTGTCTCCCTGCTCCTGTCCCTGCCCTGCTGTGTGATGTCTGTGTACTTCCTGCTGCTCCAGAGCTTCGTGCTGCGGGTCGAGGTGATTCTCAACGCTGTCCTGCTGCTCTTCAACCTGCTGGAGCTGCTCCTGGGCATCGTGGCTCTGGCTGCATTTGCCAGGTAAGCACCGCAGTGACCACTCGCTGCACTGACCACACTGTACACACCACCCACTGCACTGACCACACTGCACACTCACTGCGGACTGACCACACTGTACACACTGCATACTCACCACCCACTGCACTGACCACACTGCACACTGGCTGCACACTGACCACCCACTGCACTGACCACACTGCACACTGACCACCCACTGCACTGACCACACTGTACATTGACCACTCACTATACACTGACCACAAGCTTTATCAGTGTATTTCTCATTGATGATGTTTTTTCTGAGGAATGTTCTTTGCCTTCGATTCCTGCTTCTCACCAGGCGAGACTCTCTAGCTGAGCCTGTTAAAAAGGCTCTTGACATTTAAACTGGGTGAATGAATGTTCCCCTCTGTGTCCTTCAGGGTGGATACCTTCTAGCAGGACCAGGGTGACTGCGACTGGAGGAGCAGCACACAGCTCTGCATAGGGGCTGCTTTGTACAGAGGTTACCAGATCTCTTTTAACAGTTATTGTACAGTTTTATATATTTTGTATTTATTGCATTTTGATCACTTTTAAAAGTGTGTTTCTTTGTATCAGTCATACTTTTTAATAAAGTTTAGATTTCTTTGTTTTTCTTTTTGTAATTCTTTTGTAACTACTTAGAGCTCCACGCTGCCCAACACTCTCCAGCACTTAGAGCTCCAGACATGACAGCCCCGCACGCTTCCGCTTCACTTTAACATGAGCGATCACCCGTTGAAAGCAGCGACCTGGTCCTCATGGGAAGCTGATACCGACGTTCCCCTCTGCTGCATTTCATGGGAACTGTAATCCACAGCTGCACAGCATCCATGCCAGCTGATCTCAAAATTCCAATTAGTGGGAATATCTGTGTTTGATATTTGTCCAGGAAGCAGTGCCACGCAGGACCTCTCGCTGCAGGGAGAAGCAAAGTCTTATAACTTCCTCCCAGTGACACGGAGGACGGGCGAACTGATGAGAAATCATAGACCGAGTCACCCAGGAACCAGCAGCCCATTTGGGCAAACTGCAAAATGTAGGGTTTTTTCGTACCTGTCATTTCTCTGACCATGTTCTCTCTGCCTGAGGTTTTGGAATTCATTCATTCATTCATATTCATTCTCACTCTCTCTCTGCTGTTGCTACGAGACAGCTGCATCTCAATCCACTGAGGAAATCTTCTGCTTCAGCTCAGCTTGCTAAAAAAGTTTAAACTCCTGCAGTAAATAACACAATGCAACCAGTAAGTGACCCTCTACATGATCAGTCCGGGGTTCTGTGCAGTACTATACCACTAACATGACATTCAAAGACATTGAAAAAGACTTCAGTCTAAAGGTTAGTGCCTGCATGTATTCATTCAGAATGTCTAATACTAGTTACAGTACAAGCACGCTGTTCCCGGGGTGGCAGGGAACTCATCTTTCTAATATCAATTACACTGCAGCTGGGAGCTGGAAAGCTTTGCCTCTGGTATACTCTGTCTGTCTGTCTGGCGCTCCGTGGCTCAGTAGTGGAAGTGTGTTGCAGAGCCGGCGTCCCCCCCCACAGCCTTGAGCCCCCCGCTCTGCTCCGCCACCACGTACTTCCCGTTGGGGCCCCTGAGCGTGAGCGTGGCGGGGGGGTGGAACTCGAGGGTGAAGTTCTGAGCAGAGTCTCCGGTCGCTGTTATCACCCCAAACTTATCCATCTCCCAGAACTTGTCACCTGCGCAGGGAGACACAGGCAGAGAGACATACAGAGAGGCAGACAGAGTGAGAGACAGACAGGATTAACGGGTATCACTACCGCAGGATCACCGAGACGGAGAAGCACACAGGCAGCACACATAAAGGGGTCTAAAGTCTATTCTAGGTTCTAGAGGTTAAGTATTAGTGTCCAGGTTATAGTGTAGGGTCCCTGTTCTAGTGAGTCCTGCCTGCTTAGTGTGGCACTCTAGCAGTGTGGGACTCACCCACTTTGAAGTGGTAGAAGCCGCTGTCGTTGGCTGCCAGCCTGCAGGCCTCGTACTGGGCCAGATTCCCATCGAGGCGCTGAGTCCCTGGAGCCAGACCCACGAACCCAAAATCACTCTGAAGAATAAGCAGGGAGCGGTTCATCAGCCGCAGCACAAACTCCCCCAACTTCCCTGGGAGCAGAGAGAGGACAGAGGGACGATAATCACAACAATAGTACAGCACAGTCCCAGTACGATCCCAGTACAATCCCAGTACACTCGCTGGCTGTGGTTGAGGAGGGGACTCACCGGGGGGAGTCGCTGTCATTACCAGCTGGCCATTAGGCTTCACTGACATGAACTTATTGTCTGCCTTGAAGGAAACCTTCTCCCCTTGATAGAGCAAATCAAACCAGATCCGATCTTCCACACTGGGGGAGGCCACTATCATATCATTGCTACCCTGCAGAGAGAGGGTTAGGGGTTGGGGGTTCGGTGTTGGCGGTTCATGATTGGGGGTTGAGGGTTCGGGGTTTGAGGTTCAGGGTTGGGGGTTCAGGGGTTGGGGGTTCAGGGTTAGGGGTTGGGGGTTCAGGGTTAGGGGTTGGGGGTTCAGGGTTCAGGTTGGGGGTTCAGGGTTAGGGGTTGGGGGTTCAGGGTTCAGGTTGGGGGTTCAGGGTTAGGGGTTGGGGGTTCAGGGTTCAGGTTGGGGGTTCAGGGTTAGGGGTTGGGGGTTCAGGGTTAGGGGTTGGGGGTTCAGGGTTCAGGTTGGGCAGGCCAGTGTCTCACCACACAGAGGTAGTTGTTGGATGCGGCTCTGAAGCAAGTCTTCTTGGCCTCGTTGTGCATGATCTGGAAAGTCTCAGTTCTCCCAGCTTCAACCTGATTAGCATAGATATCCGCCCCTGAGAGAGACCAGACATCAGATACCAGCAGAGAGAACCAGGTGTGTTTAGTGCTCAGGTGAGTGCTCAGGTGTGTTCAGTGCAAAGGTGTGTGCTCAGGTGTGTTTAGTGCTCAGGTGTGTTTAGTGCACAGGTGATAGTGTTCAGGTGTGTTTAGTGCTCAGGTGTGTTCAGTGCACAGGTGTGTGCTCAGGTGTGTTTAGTGCTCAGGTGAATGTTCAGGTGTGTTTAGTGCTCAGGTGAGTGCTCAGGTGTGTTGAGTGCTCAGGTGTGTTCAGTGCAAAGGTGTGTGCTCAGGTGTGTTTAGTGCTCAGGTGTGTTTAGTGCACAGGTGATAGTGTTCAGGTGTGTTGAGTGCTCAGGTGTGTTCAGTGCAAAGGTGTGTGCTCAGGTGTGTTTAGTGCTCAGGTGTGTTCAGTGCACAGGTGTGTGTTTAGTGCTCAGGTGAGTGTTCAGGTGTGTTTAGTGCTCAGGTGAGTGCTCAGGTGTGTTTAGTGCTCAGGTGAGTGCTCAGGTGTGTTTACTGCTCAGGTGAGTGCTCAGGTGTGTTTAGTGCTCAGGTGAATGTTCAGGTGTGTTTAGTGCTCAGGTGTGTTTACTGCTCAGGTGTGATTAGTGCTCAGGTGAGTGCTCAGGTGTGTTCGGTGCTGACCTGGGCGCAAGCAGATGAATTTGCTGCTGCCCAGCGAGAGGATGGAGAGCTGACCCGGGCTCGGCTCCAAGGTGAACAGCTCGTCCCGGCCCGGCTGCTCAGTTTTGAACGTCTTCACCACGCTCTCGCGGCCCGACAGGTACTTCCCCTCCATGTCCCGCAGCAGCAGGAAACCGCTGCGCAGCTGGCAGGAGTACAGCGCCTGCGCACATACCTCCGAAACCAGCCGGCCGTCACTCGACAACAGGGTCCCTGCGCCTGTCCGCAGAGCATACCTCTTCTCTGAAACACAGCAGCGAGTGAGGGGTTAATACAGGAGAGGAGAGAGGGAAAACGGGAGAGGGTGAAGGAGTCAAGAGGAGAGGAGAGGGGAGAGTAGAGAAGAAAGGAGAGAGGAGAGGAGAGAGGGCAGGGGAGAGAGGAGAGAGGGCAGGCGAGAGTGGAGAGTACAGGAGAGGAGAGATGGAAAAGAGACAGGGTGAAGGAGAGGAGAGGGAAGAGAGGAGAGTACAGGAGAGGAGAGAGAGAAAAGAGATGGGGTGAAGGAGAAGAGAGGAGAGGGGAGAGAGGAGAGGAGAAGGCAGAGAGGAGAGAGGGGTGAAGGAGTGGAGAGGAGGAGAGAGGGCAGGGGAGAGATGAGAGGACAGGAGGGAAAAGAGAGAGGAGGGGACAGGACAGGAGAGAGGGAAAACAGAGGAGAGGGTGAAGGAGTCAAGAGGAGAGGGAGGGAAGGAGAAGAGAGGAGAGAGGGAAAAGAGGAGGGGTGAAGGAGCTGAGAGAGGAAAGGGAAGAGGAGAGGAGAGAGGGCAGGGGAGAGAGGAGAGAGGGAAAAGAGAGGAGGGTGAAGGAGTCGAGAGTGGAGAGGAGAGGAGATACCTTTCCCGTCGAAGTAGAGGGTCAGCACGCAGTTGGTGCCCCAGGCCAGGTCCTGGTCGCAAGTCAGGCTGCTGCTCGCCTCGTCAAAGCGCATGTACCGCCGGCGGCCCTGCGAGTACACGCTCACGCTGGGGTGCAGTGCCAGGCGAGGCGTCCACTTCTCACCGTCAGTCATCGACTCAGCAAAACAGGAGACATTGTCCTCCGCGCCGCCCAGGTACCGCTGAGACAGCTCCGACTGGAGCGAGACCTGGAGACGGGAGTTTCAAAATTTAAAAAATGTGTCATTATTTTAACAAAGCTCCTAGTGATGCAATCAGACCTCTATTTAATCAGTTTTATCACCATGTACAATGATTTCACAGCCAGGAGTCTGCACGGTGTCACCTCTCGCTGTGGCTGCTGAATCTGGGCGGATCAAACTTCACCTTACCGTTTCCATCGCGGGCCGATTTAAATAAGCGGACATTTACTGTGGGAGACGTTAACCATTACCCTATAATAGCAGAAGGTATATTAATAGCAGTGCTATTTTGCTTTTAAAATCCTGCCTAAAACAAAAACGATCAATATAGCAACCGCCTCTCCCAAGTTATCGCGATAATTTGCATTTTGTTGAAATTCAAAGTTAAGGACAGCAGCTGCTGTGTACGGCGTGGTATTGATAATGTATGCTTCTGAAAAAGCATTGGTAAAGAAACTTGACTTTAATGTTTGTTTGATATCTTTGCAGAAACGGGACGATACCCGCCGCTTCACTAGGGTTACCCATGCAATGCCAGAGAGTTTTATTATTATGTACGCAGCCCCCTAGATGCATTATCCCCCAGCCTGCCGCTGCTGCCTCTCTCTTATCTGATCTGGGCGCATTTTTGCTCAATTGAATTGAGAACTGCAGAACTCAGTGCAACATGACCGCCTGTTACAGGTGCTGCCAGAAGTTTGACCCGTACACAAATCCAACGTGCACTCCTGTGTATAAGAGCTACTGTTTAAGCGACAAAAAAGAAGCAGACACGACACGGCCTGTCCCAGCTAGGCTGTCGGATTTAGGAGACCGCCCCGCAGCGCGCCCTCACCTGCCCGCCCGGGTGCGTGATCAGGATGAAGACGCAGGTGCTGCTCGGAGCCTCCTTATCGCAGGTCAGCTTGCCGTTATTATCCGCCGCCAGGTACTTGCTGAAGGTCGACCTGAGATGAATCCGCGGTTGGTCTTGCTTGAGAAACTCCATCTGCCAAATCTGCTTGTGCCGCATGGAGGTGGCGGTGGCGTTCACTTTGTAGAGGTACGACTCGGCGGTCAGGTACTTGCTGGCCGAGTTGATGAACCCCAGAGACAGCGTCTGGGGAGCCGCTGCCATGCTTTCAATCCACTCGGAGGCGGTCTTGGGCGGGTGATCGGGACCTCGGGTTTGATCTGAGCCGGGCCAGGCTCTGTGAGGCCATACTTACCGTCACACTCGTTTCCAGGGTAACCGAAGGCGTCGCGGGGTCAGGGTGACAGTCCCGCTGCACGCGTGTACCGGGGCTCTGCTGGGATATGAAGATATGGGATATGCACCTCACCAGCCCTTATAGCAGAGTGCACCAAGAGAGCCGCTTATCAGATTGTGAACGAACTGAAACTGAGTGTGTGCAAGACTGTGTCTGTGTGACTGTGTCTGTGTCTGTCTGTGTGTGTGACAGTGCACTTGTTAAAAAACGTGTCTCTGGGTTACCATGTGAAACTGCAAAAAACACTTCCACCGTCAAGCAGCTTACTTCACAAAAGAAGAAAAACAACAAATTAAATCATAAAAACATCTTCCATTATTTATTGTCACTAATGTTCTTTTTTTTGTTACAAAAAAAAAAAAAAAAAAAAAAAAAAAACACAGTGATGTATCAAAAGAAGGGTTCTTACACAGCGGTCATTTCAACTAGAAACTTCATCAGGAAAAAAACGAACAAAACAAAACAAAAACACACCCAGCTAGCAGACAGAACATTGCACCTCCTTTCAATCCCAGCTGAAAATGATTCAGGAGTTTCTTTATTTCTTTACAAAAAAGGTAAATATCAATGGTGTATGCAAATAACTGCAGTTACAAAACCTCAACAGAAGAGGGCAGTATTATTATTATTGTTATATTTTCACTTCCTTTTTCAGAGCATGTTAGTCCTCCACACTCCCATCCTGCCCCAGGACAGCCCCTCGTTCGGTTGAAATTCGTCACTGACGTTTTTAACAGTGAGACACACAACGCAGGTCCAAAACAAACTCCCAAACTCACCACAGCGACAGACAGACTCGTACAGCACAGAGATGCGGGGGTGACAGCGAGCGCTTTTACTCAACAGAACAGCCAGAGAACTCTCCAGATTAACTGACAAGGAGATTCCAAACTCCACCGCATAACCGCGTGAGAGCCAGGCCACGCTTTACATTCAATCTGGGATGATAATAATAATAATAATAATAATAATAATAATAGGGCTCCCACTGCAGAGCAGTTGGGACTGGGCTGTGATTCGATTGGCGGGAGCGAGGTGGTGTCACAGAGGGGTAGAAACACTGTCACTCTGACAAACTCTACACATCATGTGACGAGCGATCAGTCTCTGCGCTCACCTGCCATTACCCCCATCTCCTCAACCCCAAGCTAAACAGATGAGAAGCTCTGCTCTTCCCCAGACTCCTCAAGCACAGGATTTTTAAAACACTCGCAGTCTCGACTTTCAGAACCACTAAAGAGAAATCTTGACATTCAAGCAACATGTGCGACTGGAAGTCTTTCGCAGCGGAAGCAGTCCCGTGGGTTTCCAGTAGAGGGTGCAGTTCAGGGCTCAGCCTGTCGGGGGCGCTGTGGCACCAGCTCCCTCCCTCACACTCTCTGTTTTGATTCACATTTGATTTTGCTGGGTGTCTGCGTCTTGTGGTGCATGAGCGGTCTGCCTGCCTGCCTGTCTGGTTGATGATGTCAAACCGCATTCTTCTCCCCCCAACAACATCTGTGCTCGCTCTCTCTGAGGTAAACCAGTCATCCATCCATCCATCCATCTCTCAAGAGGTAAAGCAGCCACCTCTCCTCTCTCGCTCACATTGGGGGATAGGGGTCGGGGGTGAGTGTTGGATGGAAATCTAGAAAATAAATGGAAAAGTTAGATCACTAACAGACAGACAGACATTCAGACAGACAGGCAGACATCACTGTAGAACCTGAACAAGATCCTGACTCGCTGCTCTCACACAAGAGTTCCCGATCAAGGTTGCCGTTCAGCCAATCAGAGCTCATCCACAGGAGGTCGTTCACCAATCAGAGCTTGTCTCAGAACTTTGTCAAGTCAGGTCTTGAAGGATCCCAGTGATTCTGCCTCATCAGCATGGCTAGTTAACCCGTTTTAACCCACCCCATCCTTTCACAAGAAAGGTCTCCCAGCCTCCATGTGCACCCAACATAGCAGTGCCCTGGTTGCTGTACCTAGCGGTGTCCTGGTTGCTGTACCTAGCGGTGCCCTGGTTGCTGTACCTAGCGGTGCCCTGGTTGCTGTACCTAGCGGTGCCCTGGTTGCGGTACCTAGCGGTGCCCTGGTTGCTGTACCTAGCGGTGCCCTGGTTGCTGTACCTAGCGGTGCCCTGGTTGCTGTACCTAGCGGTGCCCTGGTTGTATGTGCAGTACCTAGCGGTGCCCTGGTTGCTGTACCTAGCGGTGCCCTGGTTGCTGTACCTAGCGGTGCCCTGGTTGCGGTACCTAGCGGTGCCCTGGTTGCGGTACCTAGCGGTGCCCTGGTTGCGGTACCTAGCGGTGCCCTGGTTGCTGTACCTAGCGGTGCCCTGGTTGCTGTACCTAGCGGTGCCCTGGTTGCTGTACCTAGCGGTGCCCTGGTTGCTGTACCTAGCGGTGCCCTGGTTGTATCTGCGGTACCTAGCGGTGCCGGTCCCGGTCCCGGTGCTGGTGGTGCCGATCCCTCTCTCCTTCGCGGCTCCGCTCTCTCTCTCTCTCGCGGTGATGCTCGTCTTGCCGCTCCCCACTGTGAGAGCGCTCGCGGTGCCGCCGGGCAGAGTCCCAGGAGTGAGTGCGAGAGTGGGAGCGGGAGCGGGGCCGCTTCCTGCAGAGAGGAGGAGAGGAGAAGAACACAGCACAGAGTCAATACAAGCCCACATCTCCCGCACCCCCCCTCCCTCTCCTCAGATCATACGGATCCAGGTGAAGTGCAGACCCTCTCCCCTCCCCTCCCCTCACCTCCCTCTTCCCTCCCTCCCCCGGAGTGGAGTGGACCTGGGAGAGGGGAGGGGAGGGGAGGTTGGGACCTGGACCCCTCTCTCCTCCCCCCTGGGGGGGTGGAGGGGACCCCTCCCCCTCCCCTCCCCCTCACCTGGGCATACCCCTACGACCGTCCAGGAAGTCACGCGCCCTCGTCGTGAGACGTCGCCTCACCTGGACCCTGACGACCCTCCCCTCCCCTCACCTGGACCCCGTATGACTTGGCCTCGATGCTGTGCAGACAGTCCTTCAGTGCGGAGAGCAGCACTCTGCAGCGCTCGTCGCTCGAGACCCTCGACTGCTTGATGACAGCGATGGCGGTGAGCAGCGTCTCGATGGCTCCAGCAAGGTCCCCCCCGCTCGCCCACGACACGGCCTTCGAGATCGCGCTGCTGGAGATCGCGCGGTTCCGGTGCATGATCTCCTCGAACTCTGCCTCGCCAAGGGAGGGCGTGGGGGGGTCGCTGTCCCTGGGGTGGTAGGGGTGGGGGGTTATTGCATAAAGACGTACAGACAAACAAACAATGTCTTCAACATCCATCCATCCATCCATCCATCTCCATCTATCTCTCTCGCTCTCAGCTCTCTCACCTGGTCGTGGTTAGGGGTGTCCCCTGGGGGGGCGCGATTGAAGTGCTCTGCCGTGTGCTGGGGGCGGGGCCATGCTAGAGTGGGCCGGGTGGGACTGGGGGAAGAAGGCGGGGTTTAGGTGCAGAGTGGGCGGGAGGGGGCCGGGAGGAGGGATGGAGAGGTGTAGGGGAGGGGGCACAAAGTGGGGCATGTGGAGGGGAGGGGGGGGAGGCAGAGCCCCGAACCTGGGCTCCCCCTGTGGGGGGTGCATCGGGGGAGGGGGGGGTGCATGGGGGGAGGGGTGGAAGGAGGAGGGGCGCTCCCCTGGGAAAGGGGGTCTGCTGTAGAAAGGGTGCAGCGAGGGTGGCTTGTCAGCGTGAGGCTGAGAGGGGGGTGGGGTCTCTCCGGAAGAGCAGGACGGCTTGTCCCCGAAATCATCCTTCGAGGGATTCCTCTGGGACACGCCAACTGAGGGAGGGAGGGGGGAGAGGAGGAGAGAGAGAGAGAGAGAGAGAGAGGAGAATTCAATGATACAAATCTTCAGTGGAATCAGACCTCTAGCCTGGCTGATGTGTGACGGTTTCACTCACATTTCTTGGCCTGCGTCTCGAACATGCCGAGGTTCTGGCGTGTGGCGAATCGCACCTCGACCCGGTCTCCGTTCACCTTGCGCTGCGGCAGAACCTCCAGCAGAGTGTGGAGAGACGGCTCCGAGCCCACCACCACCTCCGCATAGCTGGGGCGAGACGGGAGAGCAGAGCACAAGAAACAGGGGTCACGTCAGGACGATAGCCGGTAGGGCTGTGTTCGAAGGTTCGTTCGTTACAGTGCTTCAGGAAAATATATACTGAATACCTCACGTATGAGACAGTGTAAGGAGAAGTGCTACGGTAGAATATGTTTGGAACATAAAAAATATACTAATATACGTCAGCTCTATTGAAAGCAGCCCCTGAAACCCCTCTGCTGTCTGGGATTTTTTTTTTTTTTTTTTTAAATGCCCAGACGAAGTTGAATGCAAACTGTGCAAGAGACTGAGGCTGCATCATGAAGCACAACCAGTCTCTGGGTCACAAGCGCAAGTTCATAATATTATTATTATTATTATTATTATTGCTGTTTTTGATAGTAGTAAAATGTGACTGATCTGATAAGGTCAAAATGTACCTTTCGTTAGAGCCCTACTAGCCGGACCTTCAGGTTAGAGCTGAGGCAGGGAGGCAGTGTGGTCTGGGGGAGTGAGGCAGTGTGGTCTGGGGGAGGGTTAGAGCTGAGCGAGGGAGGCAGTGTGGGCTGAGAGAGGCAGGCAGTGTGGTCTGGGGGGTTAGAGCTGAGGGAGGGAGGCGGTGTGGTCTGGGGGAGGGTTAGAGCTGAGAGAGGGAGGCAGTGTGGTCTGGGGGGGTAGAGCTGAGAGACTGGGAGGCAGTGTGGTCTGGGGGGGTAGAGCTGAGTGAGGGAGGCAGTGTGGTTTGGGGGAGGCTTAGAGCTGAGACAGTGAGGCAGTGTGGGCTAAGGGAGGGAGGCAGTGTGGTCTGGGGGGGTAGAGCTGAGAGAGGGAGTCAGTCTGGGCTGTGGGGAGGGGTAGAGCTGAGGGAGGGAGGCAGTGTGGTCTGGGGGAGGGTTAGAGCTGAGAGAGGGAGGCAGTGTGGGCTGAGAGAGGGAGGCAGTGTGGTCTGGGGGGGTAGAGCTGAGGGTGGGAGGCAATGTGGGCTGAGGGAGGGATAGAGCTGAGAGAGTGAGGCTGTGTGGGCTGAGGGAGGGAGGCAGTGTGGGCTGAGGGAGGGGTAGAGCTGAGTGAGGGAGGCAGTGTGGGCTGAGAGAGGGATAGAGCTGAGAGAGTGAGGCAGTGTGGGCTGGGGGAGGGTTAGAGCTGAGGGAGGGAGGCAGTGTGGGCTGGGGGAGAGAGGCTCACTTACCCCTTTGACTGCCCGTTGGCTCGGTTCTCTGCAAACTTGATCTCCTGGATGTCCTTCACTCCGATAGACTTGGCAGCATTAACCAAATCCACATCTGTCGTCCACTGAGAGCAGAGAGGAGAGAGAGATCAGGGAGCTGCATTACACAAGGGGCACACACAGGCTAGTGAGAGTCTCTATCCCTGCTCAAACTCCTGGCTCCTCATCATTTCAATATTAATAATAACAGACTTCACTGAGGGGAGTTCTGAACCCCAGGACTGGGTGCAGCAGCAGCAGCAGGGCTAGTGTGAGTCTGTAACCCTGCTCAAACTCCTGGCTCCTAATCATTTCAATATTAATAATAACAGACTTCATTGAGGGGAGCTGTGAGATGCAGGGATGGCTCTTGGTTGGCAGGTGCTTCCTCGTCGGTACTTACCCAGGAGAAGTTTCCTACATACACCGCCAGTCTCTTGTGCCGCTGCCCGCTGTAGGTGTACAGGATGGCTGGCTTGCTCTCAGACCTGGTGGGTTCGTCCTTCTCCGAGGAGGTGGGGGGGGCCACCTCGCGACCCCCCACCGGGCCTGTCAGCACGTCGTCATAGAGATCCACGTGCTCTGCCCCGCCCTCAAACCCCGCCTCCTGCGAGAGAGAGAGCGGCTTTAGGAAAATGCAGTTTTCTTTTTTAGTATTTGATATTTATATTTGATATCTATATATATATATCTTTCAAAAAGACAGCAGCACATTTTTATGAGGGATTAACAAATAAAATAACACAGAAAAGAAACTTGGCACTTTGGGAGACTCTGAAGTGTGTTCCTGCCGTGCGCTGTGGTCTTGCACCACCGACAGACGTGAGACACATCTCTCTACTACGCTGAGACACGTCGGGTACAGAAGGTGTCCGATCCACCGACAGGCGCACACCTCCTGTGTCATTAGAGCCTCAGCTAGGAGAACGCCGCGTTTCAAACTGTGCTATTGTAATGTGCACTCTCTCTGTACAGCCAGGCTGCGTTTACTGTAGGAGCAGCAACAGGGATGCACAGCAGTATGATCCACTCCTCATTTTACTAACTGCCTAATGAGACACACCTGAGGAGACAGAAAACGAGCCTCTCTAACCTCTGCCGTGTAGAGATTTGTATTGACCTTGTTTATAAACCTCTCTCCAGACAGGCGCAGCCATAACCAGACATCATAATAATAATAATAATGCAAATATAATACAAGACTGAGTGAAAGCATTGTATTGTCCTCATGCATACAAAGCTACACAGATGAATACCTTGTGTCATATTGATCCGAGTCGTTCTGTTTGTAGACGAGATCAGCTCGAAAAATAATAAACGTCTCAAAGCTCTTCTTTCTGTTTATGAGTTCGTGCCACCCCCCCCGGCCGAGTTGAAGTCCCAAAACATAACTTGACCTGAGCTTGCTGTCTGCACACTAGTCAGGCTGGGAGGTGCATCAGCGTGGAGGGAAACGGAACGGACCCAAACAAACTAACAGATAGAAATGCTACACGTGAGATGTGCTCTCCAGCTGCGTACGGCAGTATTGTTATTACACCGTTATACCAACACGCCCCCCTCCCCCCCGGCTCTGCTCACTCCATCCCCCGCTCCTGGAGACTCTAACCCCCAACCCCTGCGCTTCGCTCACCTCCGCGCCGCCTTGGTTGAACTCTTCCTCGGCGTAGATATCGATAAGATCGGGCCCCTCTCCCGGCGCCGCAGTTGCAGCCATCCCTGGGACTCGAATCCACTCAGCCCGCCTCTGTGGGTGTCCGTGCCTCTGCAGTGTATACCAATGCGCCCGCTCCCACCTTGCTGGTGCGCATCTGCTCCGTGCCTCCCTCGCTTGCTCTGTCGCGACACGATTTCAGTCCCGATTCACTCGCGATGCACGATCCCGATTCCTTCCAATCGATTCCCCCGCGAGGCTCTGCAGATCCGAGCCCGGAACTTCCCCTCTCTGTGCGCGGTGCGCCGGGTAACGCAACCGGCGAGAAGCAACAGACCAGGGGAAACTCGGGCCGGTGATGGGAGGGGTTGGGGTCGGGGACTGATTTAAATGTGTCACCACCCCCTAGTCAATTACAGAATATCCAAGAACGCGGTCTGCTGTCCGATAGGGTTTGGTTCATCTAGCAAAGTCTACTGTTCAGATACAAATGCACTGCAAAAAAACCTAACTAAACTGTGATTGAACTGAGTTACTCTGCCCACGCATCTACAAGGATATTTACAGATTCAGTTTTTGTCTCCGTACATTTTAGGCGATTATATACCCTTAAAATAACACCGAGCTCTTTGTTTTGGTGTGTTTAGATGATGAAGCAGCAGCCGTGTGTATATCTGTTTTGTTGGTTGTTTGTTTAGTTGTCTTGCTTGGTCTTGTCGGGTCGATTGCAGCGAGCCTGCCGGTGTACGGAGCTGCGGACTGGCTGAATACGGGAGTAACTCGGGATCAATCCCAGCTGCGTACCAATTTAAACGAAGAAAGAGGCGGAACAGAGTCAGGCACTGCTCCCCAGCTTCCAGGGTCGCCTTCTTTACTGTACAACTTTCTTCATTTGATTTGGTTTTATTTTCTTATTTCATTGATCACCAGTTGCCATGACAACACATTTATTTATTTATGTAATACTTATTTTAAGATAATAAACAAAATTATCTAGGGATTATTATTATTATTATTATTATTATTATTATTATCACAGTTGTTCACGCACACCTCTAAATAACAGGGGTAATTTCCCCAGAATTCTCTCTTAACACGAAGCAACACCCTGGGATCCTTCAAGAAACAGCTTCAAGATTTGAGGATCCAATAAGCGACTAACAACCAAGCTAGATGTGCCGAATGGCCTTCTCTCGTTTGTAACATTGTATATGTTATTTTGATAAGATGCCGTTCGCCTCCACTAACCAGGGGGCGGCTGTAGTTTTAGTGGTTATTTGCATTATGATTAGCAGGTCACTCGTGATCTGTGCATCGCCTCGGTGGTTCACAGACTCTCCCGCAGCTTTTCAAAGCAGTTCTGCGCGGTGTAGAATCTGCACAGATTTCTCGCATCTCCGCGATTCTGTGCAGATCTGCGCTATAAGAACAGGACCAGTGACACTGAAATAAAACGACGCGTAAACACATATATAAGAATAACTAACCGGTAACCAACGAGCCGAAACAGTGTCATTAAAACAACAGAACAACGCAAACCGGCGTGCTGACATAAGCAGGGGGTTCTGTTAGCGACTGTATACTAATTAACTCAATATGGCAAAATGTGCGCAAACAAACGGTGCTCAAAAATGAACAGACCAACGGTACAGATGTATCTTATATCGTCATATTTTGTAAATATATTTAGGAATGTCATTATAATCGACAAACGGTATTGAATATATCGAGTTGATGACGATTGGTGGTGTTTTTAAGCATTGCGCATGTAGTGCAAGCATTATTAACTCCCCTGGTCTTGTGGACTATGCGACATTGATTCAAGCAATAAGTCCGAGAACAGAGTCCAAAACATCGGAACATTTCGTTCCTCTTCGGGTCTGCACGCATCGCTTCTGTTTGTATTTAGTCGTTCTGGAGTATCATGAAAATCGTTAACCCCTACCCCGTCTTGTGAGGCCGGAGTTTCACGGTTTGCTTCTCGCTTGGCTCGATAAATAGCCAGTGGAAAACCGGCGGTACTCGTACCCGTACCCGTACCGATGTGCCAGTGGAGCAGGGGTGTAGCGGCTCTACACTGCGTCATTGCACCGAACGTCCACCAGGTGGCGATGCAGACATGCAATCGATCACATCGGGCTTGAAGGACCACCGAGCCACGGAGGTTGAAGAAACGGCATTTACTCAGCCTGCAAACGAGAATAATTAAGCAGAGGACTTGATTCAAGTCTCTAAAATATTTAAAGGAGTTGACATTTACACGAACCAGACAGTTTTAAAAGTTTCCCACAGGAAAAGCCCAGCAAAGTCTAATAAAACATGAACCATATGATTCTGCGTAAACTCAGTGACCGGATTTGTGGGTACAGCGCAGCGCCCCGGCATTTCACCCGAGACAGGTAAGAGAGACGCCGGGGTGCGAGATGCGGGACACGGGGTGCGGGGGTTGAATAGGGGGTGGGTGACACAACAAGAGAACCAAGACTTCTGGGACACTTGCGGAAAGTTACCACGTTAGGGGAAAAAAATAAATAAATATATGCCTTGTTTCCACGGTGAAAAAAAAAACCCGGGTGTCAAATCGTCCGGTTTGTTTGCACATACCTGAACCCGTATGATTTGAAAGTGGTTTGTTTGGGTCCAGATCCATATCACGTACTATTTGGACCTAGAACGAAAGCGCCCGGTTTCAAGGGGGGCGTTTCTGAAGTAGTTACGGCAGAAGATAACACCCACTGGGAAACCAGTTGCTCTGCTAAATACACGGCCAGGTCAAGGAAAGCAATCACAGCTTGACAACAGTTTACAAACAGCAAGTGATTGAAAACACATCTTCACTTCTGAGTACTGGGCTTCCATATCAATGCAGGCGCAGCTAAAAAAAAGTAATCTCTCGATTCGTCATAACCTTCTATATATCTCTTCTCCTTCCCCCCATACTCTCTAATCAGCCATGGCTATAAAGTTACCGCGGTGATTAGTGGCTGAGACCCAATTGAGATCGGTATTCTTTCCCTGTTAAAAAATTCACAACGATGACATCACACGCAGGTCTAGATTTCAAACTGGAAACGCTGGCCAGCCACTTAACCCAGCCGGACGATTTGGAACCGGATCATTTGAACCCCGCCCCTTTAATATTTAATGACTTCTGCTAAGCTGGGAGGGGGGGGGAGAAGGTTCACGAACTCATCAGCAGAAAAAAAGAGCTTTGAGACGTTTATTATTTTTCGAGCTGATCTACAAACAGAACGACTCGGATCAATATGACACAAGGTATTCATCTGTGTAGCTTTGTATGTATGAGGACAATACAATGCGTTCACTCAGTCTTGTATTATTATTATTATGATGTCTGGTTATGGCTGCACCTGTCTGGAGAGATGTTTATTAACAAGGTCAATACAAATCTCTACACGGCAGAGGTTAGAGAGACTCGTTTTCTCTGCCAGTAACAGCGTCTCTGATAAAGACGAGTAGCTATTAGTCTGTGGAATACACACACACACTGGCAGGGCTGTATTTCCAGACACTCTGACACTGTAACACTTTCCATTCATTTCTGATACTGAACACCTAAGAGCAGAAGCTGTGCAGGAGAAAAGCACGATGGGATCAGTTCAAGACTGTTTCATTGTGTTTGAAATTGCACCGGGACAATACGAGCCGAGCAGAACAGACGTGACTAAACTCTGAACAGAATAGGAGGGGACAATATGACCCGAATATTACAGACATGTCTAAACTCTGAGCTTGGTAGGAAGGGTTATAGCAGAAAGAGGGTCAATGTTAAGTAACCAGAGCTGCAGAGGATAGGAGAGGGGAGAGGGGTGAGGAGAGGAGAGGGAAGAGGGGTGAGGAGAGAGGAGGGATGGACAGAGAGAGGGGTGAGGAGAGGAGAGGGTTGGATAGAAGGAGGAGGGGTGTGGAGAGAGGAGGGATGGAGAGAGGGAGAGGGGGAGGAGAGGGAGGAGGGGTGAGGAGAGAGGAGGAGGGGTGAGGAGAGGAGGAGAGGACAGAGGGAAGGGTGAGGAGAGGGAAGAGGGGTGAGGAGAGGAGGAGAGGGGAGAAAGGGGTGAGGAGAGGAGAGGGAGATCGGAGAGAGGAGGGGAGAGGAGAGAGGAGGTTGAGGGTCTGCAGTTTTCAAGCCTCGCTTTGGACTCTACACAGGGTCCGGGTACAAGTCGAACTTCCCTCCGGTGCTGTACTACCGAGCCAGCCTGGACTGTGTCAGTGTGAATGTGGAGTGGGATATAGTGCTCTGGTTGGGAGTGTCAATGTGAATGTGGAGTGGGATATAGTGCTCTGGTTGGGAGTGTCAATGTGAATGTGGAG
Source organism: Polyodon spathula (assembly GCF_017654505.1). NCBI lineage: Eukaryota > Metazoa > Chordata > Actinopteri > Acipenseriformes > Polyodontidae > Polyodon > Polyodon spathula. The sequence goes on along the minus strand of NC_054550.1, from coordinate 4,967,129 downwards.
TGGGATATAGTGCTCTGGTTGGGAGTGTCAATGTGAATGTGGTGTGGGATATAGTGCTCTGGTTGGAAGTGTCAGTGTGACTCTCAGTACTTTACAATGCTTCCCTATGCTTTACTAATGGAGACCACACAGCTTCAGCTGGTTCTGTGCTGTTATGCAGGACTGGCAATGGTGCTGAATTTAGAAATACTAAAATAAACTTTATAAGTTCAATGACGAACATTCAACATTTCGACTGCTCTGAGCTGATGGGGTTCTGTAGTGGACCAGCTGGTTCTGTAATGACCCTTGCGTGGTTCTGTACTGGACCCCACGTGGCTCTGCATTGGGCCTGTGCAGTTCTGTAACGGTTCGACTCCGACCCGCAGGTTCTGTGATAAGACCCTGGTCGGTGCTGACAGGGAGGGCAGGGCTCGGGGAAGGGTCCAGAACAAGAATCCCAACAGCTAAACCTCAACAACGAGGGAGAGCCTGTACACCCTGCCCCTCACCAAGCCGGGTAGAGTCACCCCCTCCTCTCCCTGGCATTCCTTCTCTCCCTTCCACTCCCTCCCTTTCCTTTCCCATTTCTCCCCTTCTCTGTCTTACCGACTCTAAATATTCTTAAGACTCAAAGTAAATAAATAAATAATACAACAAGCGCTGTGATGTTCAGTGGTGTCACGTTCCTGAAATGGATCCTCAGCACTCACCTGCTTGCTCACCTCAAAATTTCCACATGAATTATTCAGAGCGCAGGCAGCTGCATCCTCTGTCCAGGGGATCAGAGAAGAATCCTGATCCTATCATAGAGACAGTGCCCCCCCCCAGACCGGGCCTGGCCAAATTGCTGCAGAGGGGCCTCAAAAAAGAGCACAACAGTAACAGTGTAACAAAACACAAGGAAAGCATAGAAAAGCAAAGAGAGGTCTGGTAAAGCATAGGGAAGCATTTTAAAGCACAGAGAGGTATGGTAAAGCACAGGGAAGCATTGTAAAGCACAGAGAAGTATGGTGAAGCATAGGGAGGCATTGTAAAGCACAGAGAGGTCTGGTAAAGCACAGGGAAGCATTGTAAAGCACAGAGAGGTCTGGTAAAGCACAGGGAAGCATTGTAAAGCACAGAGAAGTATGGTGAAGCATAGGGAGGCATTGTAAAGCACAGAGAGGTCTGTTAAAGCGCAGGGAAGCATTGTAAAGCACAGAGAAGTATTGTAAAGCACAGAGAGGTCTGGTAAAGCACAGGGAAGCATTGTAAAGCACAGAGGCATGGTAATGCATAGCGAGAGAGAGAGACAGAGAGAGAGAGAGAAGGGACAGTGAGCGCAAGAGCCCCAGGCTGGGTACTGTCATCACAGGGACTGGGATTCAAAGACTGGCGCTGAAGCAGGAGGAGAGAAGCAGAGGGAGAGGGGGAGGGAACCATTCCAGTTTTACTTGGCTGGAAAGGAATCTCATTTCTCATTGCAGAAGACGCTGTGTCTGTGTTTGCATTCGCCTGTGTCCATATTAGTAGATCTGTGTCATGTGCGTGCATGTCTTGGTTGTGAGTGTGTGTGTCACTGTGTGTGTGTCTCTCAGTGTGTGTGTGTGTCTCTGTGTGTGTCTCTCAGTGTGTGTGTCTCTGTGTGTGTCTCTCAGTGTGTCTCTGTGTGTGTCTCTCAGTGTGTGTGTCTCTGTATGTGTCTCCCAGTGTGTCTCCCAGTGTGTCACTGTGTGTGTCTCTCAGTGTGTGTATCTATGTATCTCTCTCAGTGTGTAACAGTGTGTGTCTCCCACAGTGTGTGCCACTCTCATGTGTGTGTCACTCTCAGTGTGTGGTCTCCACGTGTGTGTGTCTCTCAGTGTGTGTGTCAACTCACAGAGTTGTGGCACACAGTGGCACACACGTGAGTCACCACACACACACCGTGTGTAGTCTCAGTCAGCCACACACAGAGAGAGTGTGTGTGTCACTCAGTGTGGGTGGTCTAAAACAGTATGTCACTCAGAGAGTTGTTTGACACCACAGAGAGTGTCACACAGTGGACAGTGTGTGTCTCTCTCGGTGTGTGTGTGTCTGTGTGTGTGTCTCTGTGTGTGTGTCTATGTATCTCTGTGTGTGTCTCTCTGTGTGTGTCTCTCAATGTGTGTGTCTCAGTGTGTGTGTCTGTGTCTCTGTGTGTGTGTCTGTGTGTGTGTATGTCTGTGTGTGTGTGTCCACATGTGTGTCACATCGGTGTGTGTCACATCTCATGTGTGTCACTGTGTGTACATCTCAGTGTGTGTGTCCTCTCATACAGTGACACATGTGTAGACACACACAGTGTGTTCACATACAGTATATACACACACACAGTGTACATCCCAGCACTGTATGTCACTCACACAGTGTCTCATCACACACACACAGTGAGACACACAACCAGTGTCCTGTGTGTGTGTGTCTGTGTGTGTGTCTCTGTGTGTGTGTCTCTGTGTGTGTCTCTGTGTGTGTGTCTCTGTGTGTGTCTCTCAGTGTGTGTGTCTCTCAGTGTGTGTCTCTCTGTGTGTGTGTCAGTGTGTGTGTGTCTCAGTGTGTGTGTGTTCCTCTCCGTGTGAGATTGTACACCTTCCCTCTGTGTGTGTGTCAACACTCAGTCTGTGTGTGTCTCTCAGTGTGTGTGTCTCTCAGTGTGTGTCTCTGTGTGTGTGTCTCTGTGTGTGTGTCTCTGTGTGTGTCTCTCAGTGTGTGTGTCTCTCAGTGTGTGTGTCTCAGTGTGTGTGTCTCTCAGTGTGTGTGTCTCTCAGTGTGTGTCTCTCGGTGTGTGTGTCTCTCAGTGTGTGTGTCTCTGTGTGTGTGTGTGTGTGTGTCTTGTGTCACACACATAGAGTGGCCACACAAAGTGTGAGAAGTCACTGTGAGTGTCCACACAGAGTGTCGTGTGTGTGTTTCTCAGTGTGTGTGTCTCTGTGTGTGGCTCTCGGTGTGTGTGGCTCTCAGTGTGTGGCTCTCGGTGTGTGTGTCTCTCTGTGTGTGTCTCTCAGTGTGTGTGTCTCTGTGTGTGTCTCTCAGTGTGTGGCTCTCGGTGTGTGTGTCCTCTGTGGCTTAGATAGCATCCCCAACCAATCAGGAATGCATGAGAGGTTACCATAGTGAGGGCCTTTTACCATGATGATGAAACAGACAGCTGACAGAGCCATCAGTGAGGGACAGGGGGAGGGAGAGAGGAGAGAGCATCTGCCTGCCTGCTTGCTCTCTTCTTATGCCTGCCCTCTCATCCTTTCTGCCCTCTCCTCCTGCCTGCCCTCCTATTGCTTGCTCTCTCCTCCTGCCTGCCCTCTCATCCTATCTGCCCACTCCTCCTGTCTGCCCCCTCCTGTCTGCCCTCTCCTCCTGCCTGCCTGTCTGCCCTATCCTCCCGCCTGTCCTCCTCCTGACTGCTCTGTTCCTGTGTTCTTGAGTTGTTTCCCCCGAATTGATTCCAGATGGATTCATCCACAAGGTTGAGATCTGGGACATCAGCCTCTCTGTCAGCACAGCTCTGCATCACAGCAGAGTTGCACTGGAGCTATATCACCAGAACAACAATACATGAATCATATTATAGGAAGTCACATCCCCATTGAAACCTATTAGCAACACCTACATTTACAAGTGCGCAGAGATCTGCACTCACAATGTCAAACACAGGAGTCATTGAAAATGTGTGTATGTATGTGTGTGTGTGTAGTGTATGTATGTGTGTGTGTATGATATATATATATATATATATAATATCTGTCAGATTAGGATAGTTGTGAATCCATCACACTGTCACCTAACACAAGTACAAAACTGGTTTTGACAGTGCTGTTCCCGTACAACGGTGCGACCAATTGTCTCGGCAGCGACGGATCGAAGTCATTTCTCTCTCTCTCTCTCTCTCTCCCCCCCCCCCCCCCCCCCCCCTCCCCCTCTCTCCTCTCCCCCTCTCCCTCCCTCTCTCTCTCTCTCCCCCTCTCTCTCTCTCTCTCTCTCTAATCCTCTCCAATTGTTCTCTCTCTTCCTCTCTCTCTCTCTCGAGTTTCTGCCTCTCTCTGAGAGCACCAGACTCTGGGTTACGGTTAACAAAAGTCAGAAGGACAGTCTATGGGGTTAGGTTACACAAGCTCAAAGCAACCTTCTTCGAGCTAAGTCGCTCGTAGGTTCCGTTGGAAAATGCGTTGCGCCACGGGGTAGGGGGGGGGGGGGGAAGTGGGGGAGAGGAGAGAGAGAGAGGAGAGGAGAGAGATGAGAAAAAGAGACGTACTAGAGGAGAAGAGACAGATTTGGACTGGTAACTTCTTTCTCTTTGGCAAAAAAAGAGAGTGATTAAATAAACACGCTAATGGTTTAATAAACTGTTCGGATTGCCAGCACAGTTCTGCGCAGCGCGGATAAACCCTCATCTCCGCCCGGCGAGTGCGCGGATCGGCAGCCGGAGCCGCTCTCTTCTCACTCCGGGGCAATGTTTGCCCTGCTGACTCGCTGCGTAGCACAGACACCGCGGATCTCCAGGCGACCATCACCGGGGTCGCTTCGAAGATACAGCCGCGCCGGGGCCGTGTGCAAGCCGACAGCGAGGAACCTGTAGACTACAGAACGGAGCCTGCTCGGATACCGACAGAAGCATCTCCGCGGCAGCAGCGCCGAAAATACCGCTGAGGATAACGAGGAGTAAAGCGAGACAGGTCACTTAGATCGACTGCCTGCTTCTGCACTGGAGCCGCATTATAGCAGCTCTCCAGCTGGCTGATAAGAACGGACTCAGGGATTACTTAAAAAAAATCCATCCATCATCCTGATAGCACTGCCTCTGCTGCACTGCAACACAACAAGAGTCTGATCAAGTTACACCGAGGACAGAGTCACGGACAGGCAGAGCGTTTCAATTCTCTCCAGCGCTGAATAACGATGCCTCCGGACCTGCCGCGCAGCCCCCAACTTCTACTGCCGGCTCTCGTTCTCTCCCCGGGGGGCCACTGGGGCGGCGTGGCCGGGTGCACGTGGCTGTCAGCAGGGTGGTCTCGACACTGCCGGAGCTGAGAGAGTCGGGAGCGAGGGAAGGAGGCATGGGAAACTCTGGGGGGAAGAGGGGAGAGGATCAGGAAGGAGGGGAGGAAGAAGAGCTGCCCTATGAGGTGGAGGAACAGCTGGCCAGCGGGGACGACAGCCTGGACCTCTGCTTCCGGAAGCTGCAGCGGCTCCCCAGGCGCGTGTGTGGCTGCCGCCACCTGGAGAAGCTCTACGCCAGCAACAACCGGCTGCGGGGGCTGCCGGAGAGCTTCTCCGATCTGGACCGCCTCCGGGTCCTCGCCCTGGACTTCAACAAGATGTTTGACGTGCCACCTCCGGTGTGCCGGCTGGAGAACATCACCCGGCTCTACCTGGGCAGCAACCGGCTCACCACGCTGCCCCCGGAGTTCAGCAACCTGCTCAACCTGCGCTGCCTCTGGATGGAGAACAACTTCTTCCGCCACTTCCCCCGGCAGCTGCTCGACCTGCCCGTCCTCAAGTCCCTGCAGCTGGGAGACAACCGGCTGAGGACCCTCCCGGGGTGCCTGGCCCGCATGGCCTCCCTGCGGGGGCTGTGGCTCTACGGGAACCGCTTCGAGGAGCTGCCTCGGGTGCTGCTGCGCATGGAGCTGCTGGAGATCCTGGACGTGGACCGGAATAAGATCTCGCGCTTCCCCAACCTCACACGCCTCGCCGGGCTCAAGCTCTTCTCCTACGACCACAACCCTGGCAAGGTCGTGCCGAAGGCGCGGGACTCGGTGATGCTGGTTGGGGAGGGGGCCGCCGAGCTGAGACAGGCGCGGGCCGATAAGGCAGAGGCCGTCGCTGTGGCCAAGGCAGAGAAAGAGGCCAAGGAGGCAGAGGCACTGGAGGCAGCAGCCAGGGGGGCCAGGGGGTACAGGGGGAGAGGGACAGCCATCCACAGCATCCTGAAGAACGGGGGCTTGCCCACAGGGCAGCTGGAGGGATCCGAGGGGGGCGGGGAGGAGGAGGAGGAGGAGGAGGAGGGAGAGTTCGAGGAGGAGTTTGATTTTGAGGAAGAGGAGGAAGAGGAGACTTGAGGGTCAGAAATCTTCCTTCATTCTTTCCTGCTCACACTCCCTCCCTCTGTTTCTCTCTTCTCCTGGCATGCTCTCTCGCTCTCTCGTTCAGTAAAACTCCCCTTCCCCATTCACTCTCAATCTGTCCATCTCTCTCTCTCTCTCTCTCTCTCTCTCTCTCTCTCTCTCTCTCTCTCTGGTCAAATTTACTGCCAAGTCCTGAATTCAGTAAATTAAAAAAAAAAAAAAATCTAATTTTTTGTTTTTGTTTTTAATGCAGATGGCTAATTATTCTCAGACGCCCTGAAACTCCATCGCATTTTCCATGTCATTTAGAAACACTGGGGGGGGGGGGGGGACGACTTAATCAATGAAATGACAGCCCTCTGATCGTCAAATTCATTTATTTTATGAACGTTCTGTTTTAGTGTTTCTAAAATGTTTCTTTCTTGAGTGTTTGGTAGCTCTGGATTGGTTTCTGTAAACGATATGTCAACACGATGAATAGAAATGTTAAAAGGGCCAGGGGTTTACAAGACAGAAATATTTGGGAATCCATCTTAGTCATTAGAAGCTGCTGTTGTGAAGAATAATTTCAGAAACGGGCAGCCAGGTTATATAAGGCATCCTTGCTGTCATGTGACACTTAAAAATATCTCCCTCTCTCCCTCCGTCCCTCTCTCTCTCTGTCTCTTTCTCTCCCCTTCTCGGCTCCGCTCCTCTCTGTACACTGTAATTTTTAATATCCTGGAGAGAGGAGGCAGGGAGAGAGAGGTGAGAGAGAAGAGCCGTCCACTCTCTTCTCTGTGTGGTGTGGGGGGGGGGGGGGGGGGGGGGGGGGCTGAGGACAGACAGACAGACAAACAGGGAGTTGTCCCTCAGCAAATGGGACAGTGGACAGACAAAGGGAGGAGTGTGTCCCTTAGCGAATGGGACAGTGGACAGACAGAGAGGGAGGAATGTGTCCATTACCAAATGGGACCGTGGACAGACGCGGTGTCCCACCTTCCTACTTTCCCTCGAGCGCGGAATGATTCAGACTCAAGGGAGGAAGTGTGCTCCAGAGCATTCCAGAATGAAGACTTATTTATCAGGGCTATCTTTTCAAGGTAGCGTGTGTGTCTTTGTGTGTGCGTGTGCGTGTTTACAAACGGTTGTTGTTTGATTATTATTATTATTATTATTATTATTATTATTATTATTATTATTATACAAATTAAAAAGGACACTTTTAATGAAGTGAATAAGGAAGTGATTCCCGGCTCTGTGTTCCTAGAAGATCGAAGAGAGGGTGTTTAAATAAAAAGGAGGAAGAAATGACTGTGCTGTCCACATGGAGTCTGTTTATTCAGGGGGGCTGTTTATTCCGGGGTCTGTGTTTCAGGGGGTCTGTGTTTCAGGGGTCTGTGTTTCAGGGGTCTGTTTCTTCAGGGGGTCTTGTTTCAGGGGGTCTGTGTTTCGGGGGTCTGTGTTTCAGGGGTCTGTGTTTCAGGGGTCTGTTTCTTCAGGGGGTCTTTCTTCAGGGGGCTGTGTTTCGGGGATCTTTGTTTCTTCAGGGGGGCTGTGTTTCGGGGGATCTTTGTTTCTTCAGGGGGGCTTTGTTTCGGGGGATCTTTGTTTCTTCAGGGGGGCTGTGTTTCGGGGGATCTTTGTTTCTTCAGGGGGGCTTTGTTTCGGGGGATCTTTGTTTCTTCAGGGGGGCTGTGTTTCGGGGGGATCTTTGTTCTATCATCAGGGGGATCTTGTGTTTATTCAGGGGGTCTGTTTCTTTTCTTCAGGGGGTCTGTGTTTTCGGGTGATCTTTGTTTCTTCAGGGGGCTGTGTTTCGGGGGGATCTTTGTTTATTCAAATAAGTGTGTTTCGAGGGTCTGTGTTTCTTCAGGGGGTCTGTGTTTGGGGGGGGCTGTGTTTCAAAGGGGATCCCCTTTGTTTCTTCAGGGGGGGCTGTTTCGAGGGTCAAGTGTTTCAGGGGTTCCCCCAGACACAAAACCCCCCGTCAAGAATTTCAGGGGTCTGTGTTTCGGGGGGGGTGGTTGTCTTCTTCAGGGGGCTGTGTTCCCAGGGGACCATCTTTGTTATATCAGGGGGGGCTATGTTTCGAGGGTCTGTGTTTCTTTCAGGGGGTCTGTTTCTTCAGGGGGGGCAGTTTCAGGGATCTTTGTCCAGGGGGGCTGACATCAAAGTCCCCCCCTGTTACAAATTCCTTTGTTCTGTTTCTTTTCGTCTTTAAAGTCCCTTCAGACACTGAAGTCCCCCCCACACAAAGCCCCCTAGAAAACAAATTTCAGGGGGTCTGTTTCTTCAGGGGGGGCTGTGTTTCGGGGGATCTTTGTTTATTCAGGGGGGCTGTGTTTCTTCAGGGGGTCTGTTTCTTCGGGGGGCTGTGTTTCGGGGGGCTGTTTCTTCATGGGGGCTGTGTTTCTTCAGGGGGCTGTTGTTTCAGTGGAATGTTTCTTCAGGGGGGTCTGTTGTTTCAGGGGGATCTGTGTTTCTTCAGGGGGGCTGTGTTTGTTCAGGGGTCTGTTTTTCAGGGGTCTGCTTTTTCAGGGGGGTCTGTGTTTTTTCAGGGGGGGGTGTTTATTCAGAGGGGTTGTGTTTCTTCAGAGGGGCTGTGTTTGTTCAGGAGTCTTTCAGGGGTCTGCTTTTTCAGGGGGATCTGTGTTTTTTCAGGGGGGTTGTGTTTTTTCAGGGGTCTGTGTTTCAGGGGTCTGTTTTTTCAGGGTGGTCTGTGTCATTTCAGTGGGGTGTGTTTATTCAGA
>NC_054550.1:4945856-4953356 GCF_017654505.1 Polyodon spathula | reverse complement strand
AAGAGAGACTGCTCCACATTGCAGGTCGCCTCCAGCTGGCAGAGAAACCAAGAGGACAGTTAGAGTGGGAGGCAGTGACAGTGGTCAGTGGTCGTGGTCAGTGGTTGAGTGGTCAGTACCTGCATGGTCAGCCAGTCCTTGTTGCGGTCCCGGTCGATGTCCATGGGAATGTGGTTCATTTGGGTCACCCACACGAACCAGTTACTCTCGATGAACCTGAGACACAACAGAACCGGGTCAGAACCAGAGCAGAACCAGCCTCAAACACAAACCCAGTCAGAAGCACTGTGTACCGTACCTGACCAGGAAGAACAGCGCCAGGGTAGCTGGGCCTCCGAGCAGAGGCAGGTATGAGAGGGCAAAGCGCAGGTAGAATGACAGCATCCAGGCCAGGTCCTGCAATCAGACACACTGAGTCACAGTGCTGCAACCAGACACACTGAGTCACAGTGCTGCAACCAGACACACTGAGTCACAGTGCTGCACTCAGACAGAGTCACAGTGCTGCAACCAGACACACTGAGTCACAGTGCTGCAACCAGACACACTGAGTCACAGTGCTGCAACCAGACACACTGAGTCACAGTGCTGCAACCAGACACACTGAGTCACAGTGCTGCAACCAGACACACTGAGTCACAGTGCTGCAACCAGACACACTGAGTCACAGTGCTGCAACCAGACACACTGAGTCACAGTGCTGCAACCAGACACACTGAGTCACAGTGCTGCAACCAGACACACTGAGTCACAGTGCTGCAACCAGACACACTGAGTCACAGTGCTGCAACCAGACACACTGAGTCACAGTGCTGCAATCAGACAGAGTCACAGTGCTGCAACCAGACACACTGAGTCACAGTGCTGCAACCAGACACACTGAGTCACAGTGCTGCAACCAGACACACTGAGTCACAGTGCTGCAACCAGACACACTGAGTCACAGTGCTGCAACCAGACACACTGAGTCACAGTGCTGCAACCAGACACACTGAGTCACAGTGCTGCAACCAGACACACTGAGTCACAGTGCTGCAACCAGACACACTGAGTCACAGTGCTGCAACCAGACAGAGTCACAGTGCTGCAACCAGACACACTGAGTCACAGTGCTGCAATCAGACACACACACACACATACTGAATCACAGGGCTGCAAACACACACAGACACACACACACACACACACACACACACGACACACCACACACACACACACACATTGAATCACAGTGCTGCAAACACACACACACACACACACTGAATCACAGCGCTGCAAACACACACACACACACTGAATCACAGTGCTGCAAACACACACACACACACACACTGAATCACAGTGCTGCAAACACACACACACACACACACACACTGAATCACAGTGCTGCAAACACACACACACACACACACACACTGAATCACAGTGCTGCAAACACACACACACACACACACACACACTGAATCACAGCGCTGCAAACACACACACTGAATCACAGTGCTGCAAAACACACACACACACACATGAACACAGCGCTGCAAACACACACACACACACACACACACACACACACATTGAATCACAGGGCTGCAAACACACACACACACACACACTGAATCACAGTGCTGCAAACACACACATAGGTAAACACACAAACCTGAATCACACTGTGAGCAAACACACACACATGTGTGTGTGTGTTGACTCACAGGACCGTTTGTTGTGTACACACGTGTGTGGTGTTGTGACTTAGTGTCACGACGTTTTGTGTGCACTGACTGTATTGTCTTGGACGTGTTTTAAACACAGACACACACACACACACACTGACTCACAGTGCTGCAAACACACACACACACACACACAACACACACACACACACACACACACACACAACACACACACACACACACATTGAAATCTATCACAGTGCTGCAAACACACACACACACACACTGAATCACAGTGCTGCAAACACACACACACACACACACACACACACACACACACTGAATCACAGCGCTGCAAACACACACACTGAATCACAGTGCTGCAAACACACACACACACACACACTGAATCACAGTGCTGCAAACACACACACACACACACATCACAGCGCTGCAAACACACACACACTGAATCACAGTGCTGCAAACACACACACACTGAATCACAGCGCTGCAAACACACTGAATCACAGGGCTGCAAACACACACACAAATACAGCACAGGGCTGCAATCAGACACACTGAGTCACAGGGCTGCTGGAACACACACATACTGAGTCACAGGGCTGCAAACACACATACACACACACACACACACTGAGTCACAGGGCTGCAAACACACATATACACACACACACACACACACACACACACACACACACACACACACACACACACACACACAGGGCTACAAACACAAATATACACACACACACACACACACTGAGTCACAGGGCTGTTGGAACACACATACACACACACACACACACACACACACACACAACACACACACACACACACACACACACACACACTGCACCAGTGTCCCGACGTTTGTGTGTATATGTGTGTATACAAACACAAATATACACACACACACACACACACACACTGAGTCACAGGGCTGCAAACACAAATATACACACACACACACACACACACTGAGTCACAGGGCTGTTGGAACACACACACACACACACACACACACACACACTGAGTCACAGGGCTGCAAACACACACATACACACACACACACACACACACACACACACACACACACACACACACAGTCAGACGCAGTTGTCCCAGGTTTGTGTTTACATGTGTATGTTGTGTGTTTGTACTCAGTGTCCCCAACAGGCTGTTGGACACACACACACACACACACACACTGAATCACAGTGCTGCAAACACACATATACACACACACATACACACATCGAGTCACAGGGCTGCTTTATTAAAAACATGCTGTGCTCAAGTCGGGTCACCTCAGAGGGTTAGTATTGTGAGGAACTCTGTTCAGCAGATGGAGTCAGAATCACAGCGCTGCAAACACACACACACACTCTGAATCACAGGGCTGCAAACACACACACACTGAATGACTGAGTGCTGCAAACGTTTGTGTGGGTGTGTATTGTGACCTTACTGAATCACACGTTGCTGCAAACACATGGTGTGTGGTGACTCAGTGTCACGACACTGTTGTGTGTGTGTAAACACACACACACACACTGAATCACAGTGCTGCAACACACACACACACACACACACACACTGAATCACAGCGCTGCAAACACACACACTGAACACACAGTGCTGCAAACACACACACACACACACACTGAATCACAAACGCACACACACACACACACACACACACACACACACACACACACACATTGAATCACAGGGCTGCAAACACACACACACACACACACTGAATCACAGTGCTGCAAACACACACACACTGAATCACAGCGCTGCAAACACACTGAATCACAGGGCTGCAAACACACACACAAATACAGCACAGGGCTGCAATCAGACACACTGAGTCACAGGGCTGCTGGAACACACACATACTGAGTCACAGGGCTGCAAACACACATACACACACACACACACACTGAGTCACAGGGCTGCAAACACACATATACACACACACACACACACACACACACACACACACACACACACACACTGAGTCACAGGGCTACAAACACAAATATACAAACACACACACACACACACTGAGTCACAGGGCTGTTGGAACACACACACACACACACACACACACACACACACACACACACACACACACACTGAGTCACACAGGGCTGCAAACACACATATACACACATACACACACACACACACACACACACTGAGTCACAGGGCTGCAAACACAAATATACACACACACACACACACACTGAGTCACAGGGCTGTTGGAACACACACACACACACACACACACACTGAGTCACACACACACACACACACACACACACACACACACACACACACACACACACACACACACACACACACACTGAGTCACAGGGCTGCAAACACAAATATACACACACACACACACACATCGAGTCACAGGGCTGTTGGAACACACACACACACACACACTGAATCACAGTGCTGCAAACACACATATACACACACACATACACACATCGAGTCACAGGGCTGCTTTATTAAAAACATGCTGTGCTCAAGTCGGGTCACCTCAGAGGGTTAGTATTGTGAGGAACTCTGTTCAGCAGATGGAGTGTAATACCCAGGAGAAACCAGCAGATGGGGCTGTCAACAAGAAGAAAGAGGAGAGGGAGAACCATAAAGACAGAAGGGACAGAGGTGGAGAGAGAGGAAGAGAGACAGATGGGAGAGAGGGATGGATTTAACTAACAATGTTTTGAGATCAGTCAGCTATCGAACAGCATCCTCTCGATCTGGAGTAAAATAGAAGAAAAACAAAGGACTTGATTGGGATGGGGCTGCAGTGAGCAGGTGCTGCTGACATTCTGTCCGCGCCTGCTGCCGTGTGAGAGCCAGCAGCTCTCAGTGACAGCCTCACCCCGTGAATCGCTGCCACTCAAACTGCTATTGAAGACAGGACAGAGGAGACAGACAGACAGGGCAGAGGAGACAGACACACAGACTGACAGGACAGACGGACAGATGGTCACTCACCAGCCACTGTCGACGCCGCACTGCGAAGTAGAAGATGTACCACTGGAAATAGAGAGGCAGGAGGGCTGGGGGGCCGACTGGTAGAGAGTGGGGGGGGAGAGAGGGTTAGTGCACAGCCTGGCAGGTCTGATTGAAGTGTGAGAGAGGGGTGGTGCACAGGGTTGAGGTCTGATTGAAGTGTGAGAGAGGGTTAGTGCACAGCTTGGCAGGTCTGATTGAAGTGTGAGAGAGGGTTAGTGCACAGCTTGGCAGGTCTGATTGAAGTGTGAGAGAGGGGTAGTGCACAGGGCTGAGGTCTGATTGAAGTGTGAGAGAGGGGTAGTGCATAGGGCTGAGGTCTGATTGAAGTGTGAGAGAGGGGTAGTGCACAGGGCTGAGGTCTGATTGAAGTGTGAGAGAGGGGTAGTGCACAGGGTTGGGTTACGGTTAGGGTTAGGGAGGGGAATGCACAGGGTTGGGTTAGGGTTAGGGAGGGGTAGTGCACAGGGCTGGTTAGGGTTAGGGTTAGGGAGGGGAGTGCACAGGGCTCAGATCTCATTGAAGCGTGGGGAGCTGACACTCACTCAGGAAGAAGTACTTGTGCTGGTGCTGGTAGGGCATGTGCTTCTTCTTCTGCACTCCCAGCTGCAAGAGAGAGGGGGCAGGAGTGAGTATGAGCACACAAGAAACACACAGCAATACATTCACTGATTCCTTCCTTCCGTCCATCCTTCCTGTGTTGTGCATGTTTCCTAAAGCTCTTGCTGCGTAACAAAACAGCAGCTGATTTTTGTCCAATCAAATCTCACCCCTGGTTGCCCCAGGCCTCACCTCGATGGCCAGGGTCTTGCCCAGAGCAAACAGCAGGGGGTGCATGTTGATGTCTGGGTCCTTGCGGAAGCAGTTGGGCTTGGCGTGGTGCTGAAAGTGGAGGTAATTCCACCAGCTCGCTGGGGCCCCCTGCAGGACACACAGAGAGACACACACTGTCAGGACCTCAATTGACTGGAGAAGCGAGGGCTTCACAGAAACCGCCAACCACACCGAGCAAAGCCCAACGCCTCAGTCTCTGTGTCAGGTGACACGGCCTCTTCTCTCACCTTGAGGTGCCCGATCACAAACTTGTGCACCAAGTGGTTCCAGCGGGACGTCCCGAACACAGAGAGGTGCCCGAAATCATGCTGCAGCCAGCCGGCCTGGGCCTGCGGGTCAGAACACAGCATCAGAACCATGCTACAGAGCCCCCTGTCTCAATACACAGAGCCATACTCCCCCTGCCTCTGCACTGCCTGTCTTGCCCCTCACCTGCACAGTGCCCAGTAAAACCGCAGTGATGAGGAATGGCAGCCAGGAGGTGCCACAGACCCAGAGAGTGAGCCAGGCGGCCGCATCCAGCAGCAGGATGTGACACAGAGCCAGCAGGAAGAACAGCTTGCAAGGCTTCAGAAGCCCTGCCTTCTCGACCATCACACGCAATTCACGGAAATCCTCTGTTATCAACAACTAGAGAGAGAGAGAGAGAGAGAGGAAGGGAGAGAGAGAGAGGGAGAGAGATGATGTCATCAGTAACACTGGGAGGGGGTGACAGTGAGAGTAGGGGCGGTATTTGGGGAAGGGGTGAAAGTGAGAGGAGGGGCGGTATTTGGGGAGGGGTGGTATTTTGGGAGGGGTGACTTACGCTCTTGTTCGGCTCCACGCTTGGCTGTCCCGGAGCCAGCTCTCCAATCAGCAGAGGCTTCAGGTAGCGTCCCACCAGCTGCTTGTCAATGTGGAATGCAGTGAAGGCATCCTAGACAGGGGAGAGGGGAGTGGAAAGAGTAGAGGTGAGAGGGGAGAGGAGAGAGGGGAGAGGGGAGAGGAGAGAAGAGAGAGGAGAGGAGATAGGGGGAGGGGAGAAGAGAGAGGAGAGGCGAGAGGGGAGAGGGGAGAGGAGAGAAGGGGAGGGTAGAGGGGAGAGTAGAGAAGAGAGGGCACAGTAGAGAGGGGAGAAAAGAGGGGAGGGGAGAGGAGAGAGGAGGAGAGAGGAGAGGGGGAGGAGAGAGGGCAGGAGAGAGGGAGAGGGGAGAGGACAGAGGGAGAGGACAGAGGGAGAAAGACAGTAAATCAACACAAAAGCATATAAAAGTTAATTCTCTTTCTTTTTTTTTGCAGTTCAGGTTGTCCCATACTGAGATGTAACTTTAGATTACAGTGTGACCTGCTGGTAAAGTTTATGGAACGTTTGTGCCCCCCTGTCCTCCACCTGTCCCCCACCAGCTCTAATTGGCTCTCTGCATGGTCATGCTGGTCCTGTCCAATCCCATCACGGTACAGGGTGGCACCACTCCTGCCTGCCATTCAGAAAACCTGATCGAGCTGGAAGAGTCCCAGACTCCACGAAGTCCCAGTGGAAGCGCATGGTCAAGCATAGGTTAGCATTGCAATGCAGAGAGAGGCATGGTGAAGCATGTGAAAACAAACCAGGGAAACACAGCGCACACCCGCGTGCAAACAAACCAGGGCAACACAGCGCACACCCGCGTGCAAACAAACCAGGGAAACACAGCGCACACCCGCGTGCAAACAAACCAGGGAAACACAGCGCACACCCGCGTGCAAACAAACCAGGGAAACACAGCGCACACCCGCGTGCAAACAAACCAGGGAAACACAGCGCACACCCGCGTGCAAACAAACCAGGGAAACACAGCGCACACCCGCGTGCAAACAAACCAGGGAAACACAGCGCACACCCGCGTGCAAACAAACCAGGGAAACACAGCGCACACCCGCGTGCAAACAAACCAGGGAAACACAGCGC